>NC_141700.1:560219653-560459765 GCF_964263255.1 Lissotriton vulgaris
TTTAATAGTACCTGCCGCCATTACCACAGATTGGCATCCATTGTGGTGTGTGGTTCCAACTGCCCTGTTTTCCAGTGTTTCCTCATAGCAGTGGTTACCGCCATATGTAATAGGAAATCTCCGTCCGGAATGCCAAATTGGTCTTGCAACACCTGGAAGGGTAGCAACTCGCCTTCAGCGTACAAGTCACCCACCACTTGTAACCCCAGTTCCTTCCAGTCCAGTAGCCGGGACCAATCCCCTCCATGCGGCAGTGCCGTAAGCATGCCCAGGGGGATTTCGGGTGCATAGGGATGTTCCACTTTCACCTTCTTCCGGCTCCTATTCCAGCACAGCCTCAGCGCCTTCTCCTCCCAAGTCAGATTCCGGACCACTAGGTGTTGTTGCATGATAATGTAGGATAGGACATGCCTCTGTATTCCAGATCCCCGAGCCTCTTCCGGACCCCTGAATTCTCTGGCTACATGCTGTGTAAGGACCTGCAATTGCGCTGCCAAGTAGTAAAGTTTGAAATTCGGAACTGCCATTCCCCCCTCCACTTTGGGCCGCAACAGCGTGTCCAATGCTACCCGCCTCTTTCCCGTCCCCCACAAAAAGTCAATAGTGAGCGTCCGCAGTTCTCGAAAGTACCGAGGAGGCACCCAGAGCGGAAGAGTACGAAAAAAGTAGAGGAGGCGTGGCAAAGCTACCATTTTGAGCAGTGCAACTCTCCCCAACACCGAGAGAGGCAAGGTTGCCCAGAACGCCACACTGCCCCTCGGTGCCCTTATGCAGCGTCCAATATTCCCCTCCAGTACATCCTCCGCCCTAAGATAAATCCCGACTCCCAAGTAGGTAAAGCACGATCGTTCCCACAGTAAATCAGCAGGTTTGCGCGGTTGGGGTGCATCCATCCTCAGAGGAAAGACACACGTTTTAGTCCAGTTCACACGGAGGCCAGACAGCCTCCCAAAGTCCGACAGCATGGTCATCGCCCCCTCCAGTGCCAATGTCGCGTCCGCTAAGAACAGCAGCAAATCATCCGCATACATCGAGATGTAGTGCGAGAGTCCACCACAGACCAGGCCCTCATACGCCACTCCCGATCTGGTGTAGACCGCTAGCGGTTCTATTGCGAGCGCAAACAGCAGGGGGGAGAGCGAGCACCCCTGTCTCGTGCCTCTCTGCACTGGGTATTCTGATGATATAACCGAGCCCAATCGCACCCGAGCCGTAGCGAAGGAGTACAAGACCTTCGTCCAGCGCCTAAAACGCGCGCCTAAGCCAAATCTTTCCAATACCTTATCAAGATATTCCCACTCGAGGCTGTCAAACGCCTTTTCTATATCCACCGACAGCACTGCTGATGTTGCCTCTTCCACCAGATCACTATCCAATATTCTAATAAGACGGCGGATATTGGTCGAGGTGTTCCTAGTTGGTATGAACCCTGCTTGGTCCCCGTGGACCAAGGTAGTCATATGGGACATTAGTCTTGTTGCCAGTATACGACTCAGTATCTTGTAGTCCACCGTCAACATAGACAGTGGCCTATAAGAGGTCACGTTATCTCCCTCCCTCCCAGGTTTCAACAGGGGGACTACCAGCGCCACCCTCATGGATTCGGGCATGTATCCCAGCTCCAGCGCCTCGTTATATACCGCCTGCAGCTGGGGTGCCAATGGGTCAATGTACGTCAGATAAAAAACTCTATAGGAAGTCCATCCACCCCCGGAGTCTTGTTCCTGGCCATGCTCTTAATTGCTCCCCTAATTTCAGCAACAGTGACAGCTTGACCCAAGCTTTTTGCGTCCTCTTCCTCTAGTTGCGGTAACTGTATCCCCGATAAATAACCCTCAATCTCCATTGTAGTCGCTTCCAGGTGGTTTTGATACAGCGTCGTATAGTACCGCAAGAAGCGCGAGACGACCTCAGATTGCGAGCAGGCCACCCTCCCAGATTCCTCACGAACACTCAGGACCGGGCAAACCCCCTGCCTCGGATTCGCCATTATTGCCAGGAGCGTGCCTACCTTATCCCCCTCAGCATGTACCTTTACCCTATATTGCTTATAGTCGTAACTGCGCAGCCTTTCTGTCTCAGTGGCCACGAGCTCCCTAGCCACCAATAGCCGGTCCTGCAATTCCCTCCGTTCTGGCCTTTGTTTTTCCACCTCCCGTAGCGCCTCCTCCGCTTTTGCGACCTCCTTTACAACCACTGCCCTTTCACCCGCATGCTTACTAATGCAGAGCCCTCTCACCACCACTTTAAACGCATTCCACTCCATTCCCCTAGTAGATGTTGAGTTCTTGTTGGTAGCAAAGTAGTCCTCAATACCCTCTTTGATTGTAGTCCTAAAGACTAGATCCTCCAGGGTATCCGGGCGTAAACGCCAGGTGGGCACCTCTGTTCTCATGCGCTGCCATTTAAAGGAAACTACCTGGAGGTTATGGTCTGAAATGGTCCTAGTTAGGTATTCCGAGTGTACCGCTAAGGGCGCCAGTGCCTGGGTGCACAGAATAGTGTCAATTCTAACATCAAGTTCGTGGATAGCCGAAAAGAAGGAGTAATCCCTATCTTCAGGATGGTGCACTCTCCACATGTCAATCAACCCCCATCCGCTCTGTCATTCTGCTCTCTTCCTCGCAATCTTGCGGACCTGGGATTCTGCCAACGGAGGATGCGACCTGTCCAGGGCCACATCTGTAAGCGAATTAAAGTCTCCCCCCATAATCACTCGGCCCGATAAGAGATGAGCCAGTTTTCCGGAGATGACATCCAAAAATCGGGGCTGGTCTGTGTTTGGAGCATATACGCTACATAACACCACCTCTGTGTCATACAATCTTCCCGCCACCGCCACATATCTACCCTCAGGGTCTATCACAGTGTGTGCAGCTTGGAACGGGGTCCCCGCCCTCACCCACACCAACACTCCACCTAGCAAACGCAGAGTAAGCAGTACCAAACACCTGACCTCTCCACCTTCGCTGCAGCGCAGTACATTCTTGTTTAGTGAGATGGGTCTCTTGCAGCAAAGCTATCTGGACACCTCTTCTTATCAGATATGCATGCTCCTTGTGGCGCCTCGACATGGTATGTAATCCGCGCACGTTCCACGTGATACACTTCAAATCAGGTAATGTCCCCATTGCTGCACTCCCAATCTTTCCCCTCCTGCATAATTTGTTTGCCCACACCAGCTGTGCCCCCCCTTAAACACAAAACACCCCCCCAAACTTCCATTACCCTCCCCCCCAGAACAGGTCCCAATAACGCATTTATCAGTACCCATCCAAACTGTCCTAACAATTCACACAATACTATCCTGCAGTAGCCACCACAGGTTACCTTAAGGGCAATGGGGTGGTGATCCAGCTCCGACAGGTGGCAGCGCTCGCGCCAGCCCCCCGCCCTCCATATCCCGCAATAATAAATCAGACATGGAATTCACGACTGTTACCGGATTCCCCGATATCGCCATTCTCAGTTTACCACCGGTGAGTCCCAGACAGAGGTAATTCACTTATAAATCATCAGCTAATCTAGGTGTCATCTCCGGGCCTTTGGTACTCTCGTCCTCCGACACCTCCGTACCAGATTGTCTCCCGTTCTCCTCGGATTCAGATCCCTTGGTCGAGCCCTCCCGCTGAGAACCAGTGATCGCCGCTGTAGCCGCCAAGGCCCCCTGTTTGTCAGCCTCCATTTGCACACGTTGCTGCGCCCGTTGTGATTTGTTCTTCTTGCGGAGGCGCTGCGATTGGAGCATCCACACCGGCTTGAGTGCGCCCCCCTCATTTCTGCCCCTGCGATCAGTACCTGCCCTATATCTTTCAAGCCAAGACCAGGCCTCTTCAGGTGTCAGTAAAAACTGCGTCGACCCGTCCAGTATCACTCTCAGTTTAGCCGGGAACAGTAGCGAATATTGTATGCCTTCCTCCTCAGTTCTTTTTTGACAGATAGGTATGAGGCCCTACGCCTGTCCTGAGTATAATCCGGGAAAATTGTCACAGCACTGTTCTCTATCTGGAAGGGGCCCGTTGAGCGTGCGTTTTGGATCAATAAATCCCTGTCTTTATAGTGAAGAACCCTGGCCACCACAGGACGGGGGGGTCGGCCCGGTGCAGGCGGCCTGGCCGGGACCCTATGAGCCCTCTCGAGTGTGAAGAAAGGAGAAAGGCCCTCAGGGGCCACCACAGTCCTGAACCAATTTTCCATGTACGCAACCATGTCCGTCCCTTCAACATTTTCGGGCAGGCCTACGACCCGAACGTTGTTTCGCCGGTTACGACTTTCGGCATCCTCGGCCTTCTTTTCCAGTGTCTCCAATCTCCTCAAGGCGTCCTCCAATTTGCGCTCAACCGTGACCACCGCTGGTTTGAGGTCCTGAAGGAGTGACTCACTGTCTTTAACCCTGTCCGCTAACTTCGAGTGATCAGCTCTCAAGAGCCCCAGCCCTGTCGCCACTTGAGTAATATCCTGATGAAAGGACTCTTTTGTCGCCGTTATAGCATCCAGGATTTGATCAAGGCGCTTGTTCAGTCTTTGTTCCGAGTTCTCAGCCGCGCCGTCCCCGGCGTCTCTGTTTTCTCCTGCAGGATCCATTGCCTCGTCTTTTCTGCCTTTAGGTTTCATTCCTTATGGACAGTCCAGCAAGGCACACGCCCAGGCTTCCAAGTTACGAACCAGAGTTGATAACTGCGCGGTTCACTGGATGTCCACAACACTCCCCTGGAGCCCGGGATAACTGACTCCGATATCTCTCCACGCGGTTCTCACCGGGACCCCCAGGCACGCAATCTTAGCAGGCCAACACAGTCATTCCGGCCCCTCCATGTCCCTTCTTGGTACAAGCCGCTTCAGGCGCCAATCCGCTACCGGGATGCTCCCCTCCGACTCTTCAGCCCCTTGTGTCTGCGCCCACCAAACCGCACCGTGTTGTGCCTCCACCTCGTCTCCGGGGCAGCAGCGCCGTGTCCCCAGCCGGTCACCAGCAGCGCCTCTGTACCTGCCGGTAAGTTCGTTGTGCGTGCACTATGGGGCTGCTCCACTCAGCTTGCTGCCACCTCTCCCAGACACCACCGCTGCCGGTCCCCCTTCGGGGCACCTTGCGCTGCCCTCCGCGGCCCCCGGCTGCCCAGCGCTGCTGGCCCAATCCCGCCCCGCCTCCGCAGCGCCCAGACCAGGCCCGCAGCACCGCACTCACCGGTGGCCCTAGGGAAGGGCTTCCAGCCGCCACCACAGCACACGTCCGGCCACTGAATTCTGCCGCATCCGCCTCTCAGGCCGGTTCCGATCTGGGCTCCAAGCGCCTGCTCCCGGAGCCTCGGAGGCGCTCGATGTTACCGCAGCTCCCACTGTGCCACGGAGCTGCTTCTCTTCGCCGGTCCTCCTCAGCGGTCTCGACGTTGGCGCGGGCTGCCCCACCAACTTATGGCCACACAGCCTACGCCACCACCAGTGCTGGCGCCATCTTAGGGCTCCCCTCCTCTCTGCTGCTCCGATACCGCGGCGGTCTGTTATCTGCGCTTCTCTCACCGATCTTCACCGGAGCCTGTGCGGAGCGGCAGATTGCCTGCCGCGCTCCCTCTGCCAACAGTCCTTCAGCGCCAACCTCCGCAAATCGTGAGCAGCGGGTCGCGGGTCAGTTCTTCCTGGCGATCCCGGCCGCCATCTTGCGACTGCTCTGCCGATGTCGCTTGCCTCGTAGATCGCAGCTTTAGAGGGTGCCCCAAGTCACCAGGGAGCACCCCAGCGGGCAGAAAGGTCTTCGGAGTCGTTCCGACGTCTGTCCCCGTTTTTGGAACAGCAACTCAGGCAGTTCCCAGGATAATTGGCGGGATGAGGTACGGAGCTAGTCGCTCTAGCCGCCTACGCCATCGGCGCCCAAACCACGCCCCCTAGCCCCTGGAGGATTGTGGTGGTGAAAATGTTTAAAGATGCATGTTCTTGTGTCTGTACTAAGTTTTTCCCACTCAGTATGCGTGTGATTTGGCATCTCGCGCGAGATGCGTGAGATTTGGCACCTCACGCGAGATGCGTGAGATTTGGCATCTCACGCGAGATGCGTGAGGATTAACAGCTCACGCGAGATGCGTGAGGCTTGGCATCTCACGCGAGATACGTGAGATTTGGCATCTCACGCGAGATGCGTGAGGTTTGGCATCTCACGCGAGATGCGTTAGGTTTGGCAGCTCACGCGAGATGCGTGAGGTTTGGCATCTCACGCGAGATGCGTGAGGTTTGACATCTCACGCCAGATGCGTGAGGTTTGGCATCTCACGCGAGATGCGTGAGGTTTGGCATCTCACGCGAGATGCGTGAGGTTTGGCATCTCACGCGAGATACGTGAGGTTTGGCATGTTACGCGAGATGCGTGAGGTTTGGCATCTCACACGAGATGCGTGAGATTTGGCATCTCACGCGAGATGCGTGAGGTTTGGAATCTCACGCGAGATGCGTGAGATTTGGCATCTCACGCGAGATGCGTGAGGTTTGGCATCTCACGCGAGATGCGTTAGGTTTGGCAGCTCACGCGAGATGCGTGAGATTTGGCATCTCACGCGAGATGCGTGAGGTTTGGCATCTCACGCGAGATGCGTTAGGTTTGGCAGCTCACGCGAGATGCGTGAGGTTTGGCATCTCACGCGAGATGCGTGAGGTTTGACATCTCACGCCAGATGCGTGAGGTTTGGCATCTCACGCGAGATGCGTGAGGTTTGGCATCTCACGCGAGATGCGTGAGGTTTGGCATCTCACGCGAGATACGTGAGGTTTGGCATGTCACGCGAGATGCGTGAGGTTTGGCATCTCACACGAGATGCGTGAGGTTTGGCATCTCACGCGAGATGCGGGAGATTTGGCATCTCACGCGAGATGCGTGAGGTTTGGCATCTCACGCGAGATGCGTTAGGTTTGGCATCTCACGCGAGATGCGTGAGGTTTGGCATCTCACGCGAGATGCGTGAGATTTGGCATCTCACGCGAGATGCGTGAGGTTTGGCATCTCACGCGAGATGCGTTAGGTTTGGCAGCTCACGCGAGATGCGTGAGATTTGGCATCTCACGCGAGATGCGTGAGGTTTGGCATCTCACGCGAGATGCGTGAGGTTTGACATCTCACGCGAGATGCGTTAGGTTTGGCAGCTCACGCGAGATGCGTGAGGTTTGGCATCTCACGCGAGATGCGTGAGATGTGGCATCTCACGCGAGATGCGTTAGGTTTGGCAGCTCACGCGAGATGCGTGAGGTTTCGCATCTCACGCGAGATGCGTGAGGTTTGACATCTCACGCGAGATGCGTGAGGTTTGGCATCTCACGCGAGATGCGTGAGGTTTGGCATCTCACGCGAGATGCGTGAGGTTCGGCACCTCACGCGAGATGCGTGCGGTTCAGCACCTCACGCGACATGCGTGAGGTTCGGCAACTCACGCGAGATGCGTGAGGTCCGGCGCCTCACGCGACATGCGTGAGTTTCGGCACGGGCGCGCCTACGATGGCGTCAGCGGCCGCGCCCAGTTCCCCGTGCTCACTATTCAGCGTCTTTTGGTGAAGGAGGAAGAGGATCTTGGGGCTCCGTTTCTCTGCGAGGCCAGCTTTCTTCTTTTGATCGGTGGAGAGTTCTGGGTGCCTGAAGACTGCTACAACGCTCGCTGACCTGCAGGAGGAGTTTAGAATCTGCGGAGACTTCTCTTCTTGATGGGCTCCCGGTGAGGCTAGCTTTTGGGGGGATTACCTGTCACTAACCCAGATTCAGAAGTAGAGTCAATCAATCAATCAGGAGTTTGTTAAAGCGCAACTACTCACCCGTAAGGGTCTCAAGGCGCTAGGGGTGGGGGGGTGCAGATTCCATTCCATCAAGGAGGGGGTCTGTCGAAGAGCCAGGTTTTGAGGTTTCTTGCGAAGATGGGGAGCGATGTTGTCTGTCTGAGGAGGAGCGGAAGGGCGTTCCATGCTTTGGCCGCGAGGAAGGAGAAGGAGCGGCCTCCAGATCTGGTCTTTCTGGTGCAGGGGACCACGGCGTAGGAGAGCTGGGCTGATCGTAGGGTCCTTTGGGGTGCGTGGAATTTGAGCCGGCTGTTCAGGTATGCTGGTCCAGTGCATTGGAGGGCCTTGTGTGCATGGGTGAGCATCTTAAAGGTGATTCTCGCCTCGGCGGGGAGCCAGTGGAGTGTGCGCAGGTGCTGGGAGATGTGGCAGTGTTTTGGCAGGTTGAGGACCAGTCTTGCGGCGGCGTTCTGGATGTTCTGTAGCTTGCGGATGAGGTTTTTGTTTTTTCCGGCATAGAGTGCGTTGCCGTAGTCGAGTCTGCTGGTGACCAGGGCGTGAGTGACTGTCTTTCGGTGTTCGAGGGTGATCCATTTGAAGGTCTTACGAAGGAGGGGAGGGTGTGGAAGCAGGAGGATGAGACCGAGTTGATCTGGCGGTCCATTTTGAGCTCGGTGTCCAGGATGATTCCCAGGTTGCGTGCGTGGTCTGTGGGGGTTGGCGGGTTTCCGAGGGCGGTGGGCCACCAGGTGTCGCTCCAGGCATCGGGGTTTGGGCCCATGATGAGTACTTCTGTTTTGTTGGTGTTTAGTTGTAGGCAGCTGTTTTTCATCCATTTGGCGACGGCTTCCATGCCTTCTCGAAAGTTGCGTCTGGCGGTGTTGGGCTCGTTGGATAGGGAGAGGATGAGCTGGGTGTCGTCTGCGTATGACACGATGTTGAGTCCGTAGGTTCTGACGATGGGGGCAAGTGGAGCCATGTAGACGTTGAAGAGCGTCGGGCTGAGGGAGGAGCCCTGGGGACTCCGCAGGTGGTAGGTGTGGGGTCTGAGAGGAAAGGGGGGAGTCTGACCTGTTGCGTCCTGCCGGAGAGGAAGGAGCAGATCCAGTCGAGGGCCTTGTCCTGGATTCCTGCGTCGTAGAGTCTGCGTATTAGGGTGCGGTGGGAGACTGTGTCGAACGCCGCTGATAGGTCTAGGAGGATGAGGGCTACTGTTTCTCCTTTGTCCAGTTGGGTGCGGATGTCGTCTGTTGCGGCGAGGACGGCGGTTTCCGTACTGTGGTTTTTTCTGAAGCCGGATTGGGAGGAGTCGAGGATGTTGTGTTCTTCAATGAATGTGGCGAGTTGGCTGTTGATGGCTTTCTCAATGACTTTCGCTGGGAAAGGGAGCAGGGAGATGGGTCTGTAGTTTTTGAGGTCGGTGGGGTCCGCTGAGGGTTTCTTTAGGAGGGGATTGACCTCGGCGTGTTTCCAATTGTCGGGGAACGAGGCGGTCGCCAGGGAGCGGTTGATGGTGTGGTGGAGCATGGGTGCGATGGTATCGGCGGCTCTGTTGAAGATGTGGCGGGGGCAGGGGTCCGTGGGGGCCCCTGAGTGGATTGACTTCATTGTCTTCAGTGTGTCTTCGATGGTGAGGGCTGTCCAGTCATCAATCGCTGGTTTCTGGGTGTCGGGGGTGGTTCGTGAGGGTTCAGTGTGTTGGTTGTCTTCGTCGAAGTTGTCATAGATGCTCTTGATTTTGTGGTGGAAAAAGGTGCTGAGTTTGTCGCAGAGGTCTTGTGAGGGAGGGATGTCGGTAGACTGGCTGGTGGGTTGGGCGAACTCCTTGATGATGCTGAAGAGTTCTTTGCTGTTGAGTGCGTGGGTGGAGATTCTGTCTTCAATCGCTTTTTTCCTCGTTTCTCTGATGAGTTGATGGGGGGCGTTGGTGGCGGCTCTGAAGTTGTTGTGGGCTTCTGTGGATTTGGTGTTTCTCCAGGCCTTTTCGAGTCGGCGGCGGCATGTGCACCTGGACTCTCGAAGTTCGGTGGTAAACCATCTGGCTTTCTTGGCACGGGTATTGTTGTTTTTCTTGAGGGGGGCTATGGTGTTGGTGCTGTCCGAGATCCATCTATGCAGGGTTCGGGCTGCGGTGTTGGGGTCGTCATTTTCCGCGATGGTTGGGGTGGAGTTGTTGAGTGAGGAGGTGAGCTGGTCGTCAGTGATTTTGGTCCAGTTTCTTTGTGGAAGCAGGTCCTGGTGTCTGTGGATGGTGTGTGTTCTGAAGGTGAAGTGGACGCAACGATGGTCGGTCCATAGGAGTTCGGTGGTGTGGCTGAAGGTGATGGAGTTTCCTGTAGTGAAGAGGGGGTCGAAGGTGTGTCCTGCTGAGTGCGTGGGCTCGGTCATGATCTGGCAGAGTCCAATGTTGTGGAGGTTGTCCAGGAGGCATGTGGTGTTGGGGTACCGTTGATTGTCGAGGTGGAAGTTGAGGTCTCCCAGCAGGGTGTAGTTGGTGGATGCGATGGCCTGCGGGGAGATAATGTCCGTGATGGAGTTGGCGAAGGGTCCGCGGGGTCCAGGGGGTCGGTAGATGAGGGTCCCTCGGAGGGCGGCGGTGGGGCTGGCCAGTATCTTGAAGTGAAGGTTTTCCATCAGTTTTGTGGACTCGTCAGGGAGTGTGCTCAGGCGGAGGCTGGATTTGTGGACCATGGCGATTCCTCCTCCTGGGTGGGTGGGGCGGTCCTTCCTGGAGATCTTGTATCCTTGGGGGATGGCGATGGCGATGTCCGGTCCCGAGGTGGCGTTGGTCCAGGTTTCGGTGAAGAATGCTACGTCCGGGGTGGTGCTGTCGAGGAGGTCCCAGATTTCTGTGGCGTGTTTGTGGAGGGATCGGACATTGAGGAGGATGCATTGCAGGGTCTTCGGTTCGGTTGTGTTCTTGTGGGCGGCTTGTGCTGGATCCGTGTTCTTGGCGGTGCTGCAGGTGTGCCGGCAGCGGTGACAGCTGAAGGGCCATGGGTGTCGGCTGGTGATGCTAGCTTGCAGTTGTTGTTGCAGCCTGGGTTGAGTGCGTTGAGTGCTGCTGGGTCGTAGCGTTGGCGGGGCGGAGGTCCAGGGTTCCTGGTGCTGGTCGCGGACGGGTCGCGGACGGGCGCAGACGTGCTTGCCTTTGACGCGCCTTCGGTGCACCAGCGGCGCGCCCGCGCAGTGGCCTCCATTATGTAGGGGTCGGGGAGGGCTGGACAGCTGGGAGGCGGGAGCGGGGAGAGGAGCTGGATTGGGCCGGTCGCGCTGGGGGGGAGGGGCCGCGGGGGCAGCAGCGGCGGGCAAGGTAAAGGGAGGAAAGAAGGGATAAAGAAAAAAGGGAAAATAAGCAGAAATAAGGCACAAAAGAGCAGAGATGCAGAAAAGGGCAGAAAGGTGAAAGATGGAAAGGGTAGAAAAACGAGTGAAAACGAGTGAAGGAGCAGAGGGAGAGAAAGGGAAAATGGGCAGAAATAAGGCACAAAAGAGCAGAGGTGCAGAAAGGTGAAAGATAGAAAGGGTAGAAAAACGAGTGAAGGAGCAGAGGGAGAGAAAGGTAAAATGGGCAGAAATAACGCACAAAAGAGCAGAGATGCAGAAAGGTGAAAGATAGAAAGGATAAAAAAACGAGTGAAGGAGCAGAGTGAGAGAAAGGAGACAGAGGTCCACTCTACAGGTAAGATTGCGAATCTTGTTAAAACCATTTCAGTGAATTATTAGGAACATTCAATTTGATTTTCAAGATCATTTACCTTATTCACGAGTGTGATTCTTGTTCAGTAGAAATTCTATGCATGCTTTCTCTAGCTCATTACCATATTCACGAGTGCGATTCTTGTTCTATAGTAGTTCCATGAATGTTTTTGGGAACACTTTTAAAGTCACATAAAATAAGGAAATATAAGACACTGATTGTTTAGGTGATTGAAAACCTAGTCATAGAAAGACCTAAACCAAATTCTGCCGCTTATGCCTTTGAGCAGTTGATACTGAAGTGAAGTATTATCACCACAATATAGCGGATCTAAGAAATGTCAACTAAGAGTTTGATTGTCTGAATAAACGCAAGCCACGAAGCTCTTAAGCAAGTTCCTGGTTGAAGGACAGAATCTGATGTCCTAATTTACGTCTTTGTGCGAAGGAAAGTGCGTGTATTTTTGTTTGCGAGTAACTTTTCCTTTTCAGATCTCCTTCCCAGCTGTTCCCTTCCTAATTCCCTTTCCCCCCGCTTAATCACTTCAATACTCTGTGTAATCATTACAATCAGAGTTGGAGGTATTGAGAGGTGGGCCCCTTATATCATCACTCCAGACCCTGAGGAAGAAGCAACCTGACAGAATAGTGAGCCCACGAATAATATTCCTCCCGGTCTGAGAGTTTTGACATTATGGCCACCATGGATGATTTAATGAGGGTTATTGTTCAGATGCAAACAGATTTAACTGAAGCTAGGAATGCCACTGCAATGCTCTCTGATAAAGTAGATAGGATACAGCGATTAAGTACTCCGCTTCCTCCTCTCCGTTCTCTGCAGCATACAGACTGAGAGAAATGACGCTGTTGGGGCAGCCGTCGGAACCAATCGGTGCTGGCTGCGGTGGAGGGGAGGGAGGTTACCTACAGCCTTCCTGTTGACGAGAGCCCAGACCACGTCAGACGCATTCAAAATCCAGGACGGCGGGAGTCGGAAGTCTGCAGTCTCGGGAGTCAGCGCGGGAAGCCAAGGTAAGTTTTATATAATATTTTATTATGTATTATTATTGCATATCGCATGTAAATTATACTTAAGTATTTAAATGTTGCCTGTCTCTGCCGGCTTCGGAGTGAGGGGGATTTCGTTAAGGAGGCGGGTTTCAGAGGGGTGAAGAAGAAGCTCTCTAGTCTGGGGGTTGAGGTGGTTTGTGTTGCACCACACGCCGGGACTCCTTTACCCTGTCACCCGGGATGCTCAGCTCATGCATGCCTCCTTGTGCGCCGGCTCGGGTCCGTTGGCAGTGGCGTGCAGGTGCTTGGTGCTTCTATGGATGCTCTGAGCTCTTCTTGCGGCTGCGTTTGGCAACCCGTGCCTGACTGTGATGGGGCAGGTGGGACTGCGATGTCGCCGTGCCACCTGCCCTTGCTCTGGGAAGATATGGTCCTGTGCAGTGAGAGCGCTCACGCCTGATTCTTGGTTTCCCGTTCCGACTTCCTTCCCATGTGGTGAGTGCCATCGTGCATGTGCATACATAATAATAAAAAATTAAAACAATATCACATCGAATAAACTCTGAAGACTGTACATTGTTGGCACGTTCCTTGGGTTACCTTAAATAAGGGCCTCTGTGACTGTGTGTAAATGAGTTGTAACATTTAACCCAATTCAGCCGAAAATACAGTCATGCTTTGCATTAAGTATAAAAGTTCCGAGTAAATAAAGTGCGAGTTTCTCTCCGTTTGTGGCAGTAGTTTGTATGTTTGTTTCCATCTCTCATAGTCATAGTGCCACTAAGCAGGCACAAACGCGTGTCTCGTTAATTCACTGATACAAGAGAACTGGCGTTCCCCTGCACACCGAACAAGTAGGGACATCCACAAACGGACGGTCAAACTGAACGTTTAAATCAAACTTTGAAACAATATCTAAGATGTTATGTCTCTGACACCAAGAGGTCTTGGTTGGATTCGTTATGGATGGCAGAAGTGGCTTACAACACATCACCTCATTCGTCTACTGGGTCCACTCCTTTTGAAGTGTTGTATGGTTACGTGCCTAACACCATTCCTTTAACTCTAACCCAATATACAGTGTAATACACCAGCTGTTCAGGACACTGTTCAATTCATGCAGAGCGTTCATCAACAGATCCACAAACGACTTTTGCAAAGTAAAGAAAAATACAAAGAACAATTTGATAAGCACCATCGATCTGGTCCCCAGTATGTTCCTGGAGACAAAGTGTGGCTATCCACAAAAAACGTTGTCTTTAAACAAAGAAACATGTTCCATCCAAAGTTCATAGGTCCGTATTCGGTGATTCGTCAGGTTAATCCAGTAACGTATAAATTACTTTTACCCACGACTTTGCGAATTCACCCTGTATTTAATACCTCTCTTTTAAAACCTGCTGGACAAACTACGTCTAAAAGACCAGCACCTCTTCTGGTTCATGGGAACTGGGAGTATGAAGTACAAAGAATTTTGGATTCCAAACGCAGAGGTGCTAAATTATGGTATCTCATTTCCTGGAAGGGATATGGGCCTGAAAATGATTCTTGGGAACCAGCTGAAAATGTGCATGCTTCTCGTTTGATACGACACTTCCACCTTCAAAATCCTTTGAAGCCGGGCCCTAGACCGCTTCGGGGAGGGGGAAGTACTGTCAGGACTAGGGCGGGTTGCGGTCTAGGGCCCGCCCCATCCTGTAGGCACATACGCCTGTTCCTGTGCGATCAACCCGTAAGTGGTAAAAGTCATAGAGGAGCCCCTGGAGGATTGTTTTTTTTAAACTTTATTTTTGGTGCAGAAACATACAAAAGGCATCAAATTGTTCAGGGCACCTCGCCAGTGACATAAATCAATGCTTCAACATCATTAAATTTTGGTATAACACAGCCATTCAGCCCACATCCCGGAGGTCGGGCGGCAACAGCAAATCAGTGTCACAATTAGCGATTCCTACGGCGGCCCCCAAACTCCGCTCCACGGATCAACTAGTTTCTGCTTTTCTTATGGTCCTAGACGTACGACCCCATCACTTACCGGACTAATGACCTGAATGGTGTGCACCGTGCGTGCCAGAAGTATGCCGCCCTCAGCCTGATGACAACCCCCTAATTCTATACTCATCCTCAGTGTGGGGCCCGTACCGTTCGGTCGCTCCACTGGGAGTCGCCAATCTAGCTACACCCTCCCAGGAACTAACTATTCATTGCTAATAGGGCTGTCTGCCTTGCACCAAGAGTAAATATCTTCCCTGTCCCAACAACCCCCCCCCCTAAAACCGTTGTAGCTGGTGTGGGCCTACTTCCAAGTTCTTAGCATCTGAAGGGAGGAAATCTATAGGGTCGCATGCAATCATCCGTATCTCATAAGGAACATCACACAGAACACTCAACCACTATTCATCTGCTGGTAGGAGGCTGTCACTGAGCGCATTCACTAGTTCTGCCCATGCACGTGCTGCCTCTAGGCTCCTCTCATTAGCGGTGCGGGCTGCCTGGCGTAATCTGATCACGCTCTCATTATGGGCCCATTTCTGGAATTCGTTCGCCCATCGCCTGCTAGAGGGGCCCTCCCTGGACTTCCAGTGCCATGTGATTTCCCTCTGGGCCAATATGAGGCCCAAGTCAATGAATTTACTAGTGATCTTAGTTGTCCTAGTGTGAGGAAACCGAAGCAACAAACAGGTCGCCATGTGCCACTTGCCGCTCCGTCACTTCATTAAGAAGTTCCCCTACCTCGGACCAAAATGTCCCCAATTTCGGACAGTCCCACATCATGTGATCGAGCTCCACCTCAGGTGCCAGGCACCTAGGGCACGCTGCATCCTGCACTTGAAAATATTTTCGGATCTTCCCCGGAGTTAGGTAGGCTCTATGTAGTATAAAAAAGTGTACTTGTTGAAAGCGCGCATTCCTACACCCTTTCCAAGTTCTCGTCAAAATATGACCCCAGACCGTCTCCGGGATGGGTTTCCCTATACTTGCCTCCCATTTTTGTCTGAGAGTCACTAGGGCCTCCAGTCCTTCACACAGCATTCGTGAGTGTAGGCAGGTGACCGCTTTAATAGTACCTGCCGCCATTACCACAGATTGGCATCCATTGTGGTGTGTGGTTCCAACTGCCCTGTTTTCCAGTGTTTCCTCATAGCAGTGGTTACCGCCATATGTAATAGGAAATCTCCGTCCGGAATGCCAAATTGGTCTTGCAACACCTGGAAGGGTAGCAACTCGCCTTCAGCGTACAAGTCACCCACCACTTGTAACCCCAGTTCCTTCCAGTCCAGTAGCCGGGACCAATCCCCTCCATGCGGCAGTGCCGTAAGCATGCCCAGGGGGATTTCGGGTGCATAGGGATGTTCCACTTTCACCTTCTTCCGGCTCCTATTCCAGCACAGCCTCAGCGCCTTCTCCTCCCAAGTCAGATTCCGGACCACTAGGTGTTGTTGCATGATAATGTAGGATAGGACATGCCTCTGTATTCCAGATCCCCGAGCCTCTTCCGGACCCCTGAATTCTCTGGCTACATGCTGTGTAAGGACCTGCAATTGCGCTGCCAAGTAGTAAAGTTTGAAATTCGGAACTGCCATTCCCCCCTCCACTTTGGGCCGCAACAGCGTGTCCAATGCTACCCGCCTCTTTCCCGTCCCCCACAAAAAGTCAATAGTGAGCGTCCGCAGTTCTCGAAAGTACCGAGGAGGCACCCAGAGCGGAAGAGTACGAAAAAAGTAGAGGAGGCGTGGCAAAGCTACCATTTTGAGCAGTGCAACTCTCCCCAACACCGAGAGAGGCAAGGTTGCCCAGAACGCCACACTGCCCCTCGGTGCCCTTATGCAGCGTCCAATATTCCCCTCCAGTACATCCTCCGCCCTAAGATAAATCCCGACTCCCAAGTAGGTAAAGCACGATCGTTCCCACAGTAAATCAGCAGGTTTGCGCGGTTGGGGTGCATCCATCCTCAGAGGAAAGACACACGTTTTAGTCCAGTTCACACGGAGGCCAGACAGCCTCCCAAAGTCCGACAGCATGGTCATCGCCCCCTCCAGTGCCAATGTCGCGTCCGCTAAGAACAGCAGCAAATCATCCGCATACATCGAGATGTAGTGCGAGAGTCCACCACAGACCAGGCCCTCATACGCCACTCCCGATCTGGTGTAGACCGCTAGCGGTTCTATTGCGAGCGCAAACAGCAGGGGGGAGAGCGAGCACCCCTGTCTCGTGCCTCTCTGCACTGGGTATTCTGATGATATAACCGAGCCCAATCGCACCCGAGCCGTAGCGAAGGAGTACAAGACCTTCGTCCAGCGCCTAAAACGCGCGCCTAAGCCAAATCTTTCCAATACCTTATCAAGATATTCCCACTCGAGGCTGTCAAACGCCTTTTCTATATCCACCGACAGCACTGCTGATGTTGCCTCTTCCACCAGATCACTATCCAATATTCTAATAAGACGGCGGATATTGGTCGAGGTGTTCCTAGTTGGTATGAACCCTGCTTGGTCCCCGTGGACCAAGGTAGTCATATGGGACATTAGTCTTGTTGCCAGTATACGACTCAGTATCTTGTAGTCCACCGTCAACATAGACAGTGGCCTATAAGAGGTCACGTTATCTCCCTCCCTCCCAGGTTTCAACAGGGGGACTACCAGCGCCACCCTCATGGATTTGGGCATGTATCCCAGCTCCAGCGCCTCGTTATATACCGCCTGCAGCTGGGGTGCCAATGGGTCAATGTACGTCAGATAAAAAACTCTATAGGAAGTCCATCCACCCCCGGAGTCTTGTTCCTGGCCATGCTCTTAATTGCTCCCCTAATTTCAGCAACAGTGACAGCTTGACCCAAGCTTTTTGCGTCCTCTTCCTCTAGTTGCGGTAACTGTATCCCCGATAAATAACCCTCAATCTCCATTGTAGTCGCTTCCAGGTGGTTTTGATACAGCGTCGTATAGTACCGCAAGAAGCGCGAGACGACCTCAGATTGCGAGCAGGCCACCCTCCCAGATTCCTCACGAACACTCAGGACCGGGCAAACCCCCTGCCTCGGATTCGCCATTATTGCCAGGAGCGTGCCTACCTTATCCCCCTCAGCATGTACCTTTACCCTATATTGCTTATAGTCGTAACTGCGCAGCCTTTCTGTCTCAGTGGCCACGAGCTCCCTAGCCACCAATAGCCGGTCCTGCAATTCCCTCCGTTCTGGCCTTTGTTTTTCCACCTCCCGTAGCGCCTCCTCCGCTTTTGCGACCTCCTTTACAACCACTGCCCTTTCACCCGCATGCTTACTGATGCAGAGCCCTCTCACCACCACTTTAAACGCATTCCACTCCATTCCCCTAGTAGATGTCGAGTTCTTGTTGGTAGCAAAGTAGTCCTCAATACCCTCTTTGATTGTAGTCCTAAAGACTAGATCCTCCAGGGTATCCGGGCGTAAACGCCAGGTGGGCACCTCTGTTCTCATGCGCTGCCATTTAAAGGAAACTACCTGGAGGTTATGGTCTGAAATGGTCCTAGTTAGGTATTCCGAGTGTACCGCTAAGGGCGCCAGTGCCTGGGTGCACAGAATAGTGTCAATTCTAACATCAAGTTCGTGGATAGCCGAAAAGAAGGAGTAATCCCTATCTTCAGGATGGTGCACTCTCCACATGTCAATCAACCCCCATCCGCTCTGTCATTCTGCTCTCTTCCTCGCAATCTTGCGGACCTGGGATTCTGCCAACGGAGGATGCGACCTGTCCAGGGCCACATCTGTAAGCGAATTAAAGTCTCCCCCCATAATCACTCGGCCCGATAAGAGATGAGCCAGTTTTCCGGAGATGACATCCAAAAATCGGGGCTGGTCTGTGTTTGGAGCATATACGCTACATAACACCACCTCTGTGTCATACAATCTTCCCGCCACCGCCACATATCTACCCTCAGGGTCTATCACAGTGTGTGCAGCTTGGAACGGGGTCCCCGCCCTCACCCACACCAACACTCCACCTAGCAAACGCAGAGTAAGCAGTACCAAACACCTGACCTCTCCACCTTCGCTGCAGCGCAGTACATTCTTGTTTAGTGAGATGGGTCTCTTGCAGCAAAGCTATCTGGACACCTCTTCTTATCAGATATGCATGCTCCTTGTGGCGCCTCGACATGGTATGTAATCCGCGCACGTTCCACGTGATACACTTCAAATCAGGTAATGTCCCCATTGCTGCACTCCCAATCTTTCCCCTCCTGCATAATTTGTTTGCCCACACCAGCTGTGCCCCCCCTTAAACACAAAACACCCCCCCAAACTTCCATTACCCTCCCCCCCAGAACAGGTCCCAATAACGCATTTATCAGTACCCATCCAAACTGTCCTAACAATTCACACAATACTATCCTGCAGTAGCCACCACAGGTTACCTTAAGGGCAATGGGGTGGTGATCCAGCTCCGACAGGTGGCAGCGCTCGCGCCAGCCCCCCGCCCTCCATATCCCGCAATAATAAATCAGACATGGAATTCACGACTGTTACCGGATTCCCCGATATCGCCATTCTCAGTTTACCACCGGTGAGTCCCAGACAGAGGTAATTCACTTATAAATCATCAGCTAATCTAGGTGTCATCTCCGGGCCTTTGGTACTCTCGTCCTCCGACACCTCCGTACCAGATTGTCTCCCGTTCTCCTCGGATTCAGATCCCTTGGTCGAGCCCTCCCGCTGAGAACCAGTGATCGCCGCTGTAGCCGCCAAGGCCCCCTGTTTGTCAGCCTCCATTTGCACACGTTGCTGCGCCCGTTGTGATTTGTTCTTCTTGCGGAGGCGCTGCGATTGGAGCATCCACACCGGCTTGAGTGCGCCCCCCTCATTTCTGCCCCTGCGATCAGTACCTGCCCTATATCTTTCAAGCCAAGACCAGGCCTCTTCAGGTGTCAGTAAAAACTGCGTCGACCCGTCCAGTATCACTCTCAGTTTAGCCGGGAACAGTAGCGAATATTGTATGCCTTCCTCCTCAGTTCTTTTTTGACAGATAGGTATGAGGCCCTACGCCTGTCCTGAGTATAATCCGGGAAAATTGTCACAGCACTGTTCTCTATCTGGAAGGGGCCCGTTGAGCGTGCGTTTTGGATCAATAAATCCCTGTCTTTATAGTGAAGAACCCTGGCCACCACAGGACGGGGGGGTCGGCCCGGTGCAGGCGGCCTGGCCGGGACCCTATGAGCCCTCTCGAGTGTGAAGAAAGGAGAAAGGCCCTCAGGGGCCACCACAGTCCTGAACCAATTTTCCATGTACGCAACCATGTCCGTCCCTTCAACATTTTCGGGCAGGCCTACGACCCGAACGTTGTTTCGCCGGTTACGACTTTCGGCATCCTCGGCCTTCTTTTCCAGTGTCTCCAATCTCCTCAAGGCGTCCTCCAATTTGCGCTCAACCGTGACCACCGCTGGTTTGAGGTCCTGAAGGAGTGACTCACTGTCTTTAACCCTGTCCGCTAACTTCGAGTGATCAGCTCTCAAGAGCCCCAGCCCTGTCGCCACTTGAGTAATATCCTGATGAAAGGACTCTTTTGTCGCCGTTATAGCATCCAGGATTTGATCAAGGCGCTTGTTCAGTCTTTGTTCCGAGTTCTCAGCCGCGCCGTCCCCGGCGTCTCTGTTTTCTCCTGCAGGATCCATTGCCTCGTCTTTTCTGCCTTTAGGTTTCATTCCTTATGGACAGTCCAGCAAGGCACACGCCCAGGCTTCCAAGTTACGAACCAGAGTTGATAACTGCGCGGTTCACTGGATGTCCACAACACTCCCCTGGAGCCCGGGATAACTGACTCCGATATCTCTCCACGCGGTTCTCACCGGGACCCCCAGGCACGCAATCTTAGCAGGCCAACACAGTCATTCCGGCCCCTCCATGTCCCTTCTTGGTACAAGCCGCTTCAGGCGCCAATCCGCTACCGGGATGCTCCCCTCCGACTCTTCAGCCCCTTGTGTCTGCGCCCACCAAACCGCACCGTGTTGTGCCTCCACCTCGTCTCCGGGGCAGCAGCGCCGTGTCCCCAGCCGGTCACCAGCAGCGCCTCTGTACCTGCCGGTAAGTTCGTTGTGCGTGCACTATGGGGCTGCTCCACTCAGCTTGCTGCCACCTCTCCCAGACACCACCGCTGCCGGTCCCCCTTCGGGGCACCTTGCGCTGCCCTCCGCGGCCCCCGGCTGCCCAGCGCTGCTGGCCCAATCCCGCCCCGCCTCCGCAGCGCCCAGACCAGGCCCGCAGCACCGCACTCACCGGTGGCCCTAGGGAAGGGCTTCCAGCCGCCACCACAGCACACGTCCGGCCACTGAATTCTGCCGCATCCGCCTCTCAGGCCGGTTCCGATCTGGGCTCCAAGCGCCTGCTCCCGGAGCCTCGGAGGCGCTCGATGTTACCGCAGCTCCCACTGTGCCACGGAGCTGCTTCTCTTCGCCGGTCCTCCTCAGCGGTCTCGACGTTGGCGCGGGCTGCCCCACCAACTTATGGCCACACAGCCTACGCCACCACCAGTGCTGGCGCCATCTTAGGGCTCCCCTCCTCTCTGCTGCTCCGATACCGCGGCGGTCTGTTATCTGCGCTTCTCTCACCGATCTTCACCGGAGCCTGTGCGGAGCGGCAGATTGCCTGCCGCGCTCCCTCTGCCAACAGTCCTTCAGCGCCAACCTCCGCAAATCGTGAGCAGCGGGTCGCGGGTCAGTTCTTCCTGGCGATCCCGGCCGCCATCTTGCGACTGCTCTGCCGATGTCGCTTGCCTCGTAGATCGCAGCTTTAGAGGGTGCCCCAAGTCACCAGGGAGCACCCCAGCGGGCAGAAAGGTCTTCGGAGTCGTTCCGACGTCTGTCCCCGTTTTTGGAACAGCAACTCAGGCAGTTCCCAGGATAATTGGCGGGATGAGGTACGGAGCTAGTCGCTCTAGCCGCCTACGCCATCGGCGCCCAAACCACGCCCCCTAGCCCCTGGAGGATTGTGGTGGTGAAAATGTTTAAAGATGCATGTTCTTGTGTCTGTACTAAGTTTTTCCCACTCAGTATGCGTGTGATTTGGCATCTCGCGCGAGATGCGTGAGATTTGGCACCTCACGCGAGATGCGTGAGATTTGGCATCTCACGCGAGATGCGTGAGGATTAACAGCTCACGCGAGATGCGTGAGGCTTGGCATCTCACGCGAGATACGTGAGATTTGGCATCTCACGCGAGATGCGTGAGGTTTGGCATCTCACGCGAGATGCGTTAGGTTTGGCAGCTCACGCGAGATGCGTGAGGTTTGGCATCTCACGCGAGATGCGTGAGGTTTGACATCTCACGCCAGATGCGTGAGGTTTGGCATCTCACGCGAGATGCGTGAGGTTTGGCATCTCACGCGAGATGCGTGAGGTTTGGCATCTCACGCGAGATACGTGAGGTTTGGCATGTTACGCGAGATGCGTGAGGTTTGGCATCTCACACGAGATGCGTGAGATTTGGCATCTCACGCGAGATGCGTGAGGTTTGGAATCTCACGCGAGATGCGTGAGATTTGGCATCTCACGCGAGATGCGTGAGGTTTGGCATCTCACGCGAGATGCGTTAGGTTTGGCAGCTCACGCGAGATGCGTGAGATTTGGCATCTCACGCGAGATGCGTGAGGTTTGGCATCTCACGCGAGATGCGTTAGGTTTGGCAGCTCACGCGAGATGCGTGAGGTTTGGCATCTCACGCGAGATGCGTGAGGTTTGACATCTCACGCCAGATGCGTGAGGTTTGGCATCTCACGCGAGATGCGTGAGGTTTGGCATCTCACGCGAGATGCGTGAGGTTTGGCATCTCACGCGAGATACGTGAGGTTTGGCATGTCACGCGAGATGCGTGAGGTTTGGCATCTCACACGAGATGCGTGAGGTTTGGCATCTCACGCGAGATGCGGGAGATTTGGCATCTCACGCGAGATGCGTGAGGTTTGGCATCTCACGCGAGATGCGTTAGGTTTGGCATCTCACGCGAGATGCGTGAGGTTTGGCATCTCACGCGAGATGCGTGAGATTTGGCATCTCACGCGAGATGCGTGAGGTTTGGCATCTCACGCGAGATGCGTTAGGTTTGGCAGCTCACGCGAGATGCGTGAGATTTGGCATCTCACGCGAGATGCGTGAGGTTTGGCATCTCACGCGAGATGCGTGAGGTTTGACATCTCACGCGAGATGCGTTAGGTTTGGCAGCTCACGCGAGATGCGTGAGGTTTGGCATCTCACGCGAGATGCGTGAGGTTTGGCATCTCACGCGAGATGCGTGAGGTTTGACATCTCACGCGAGATGCGTTAGGTTTGGCAGCTCACGCGAGATGCGTGAGGTTTGGCATCTCACGCGAGATGCGTGAGATGTGGCATCTCACGCGAGATGCGTTAGGTTTGGCAGCTCACGCGAGATGCGTGAGGTTTCGCATCTCACGCGAGATGCGTGAGGTTTGACATCTCACGCGAGATGCGTGAGGTTTGGCATCTCACGCGAGATGCGTGAGGTTTGGCATCTCACGCGAGATGCGTGAGGTTCGGCACCTCACGCGAGATGCGTGCGGTTCAGCACCTCACGCGACATGCGTGAGGTTCGGCAACTCACGCGAGATGCGTGAGGTCCGGCGCCTCACGCGACATGCGTGAGTTTCGGCACGGGCGCGCCTACGATGGCGTCAGCGGCCGCGCCCAGTTCCCCGTGCTCACTATTCAGCGTCTTTTGGTGAAGGAGGAAGAGGATCTTGGGGCTCCGTTTCTCTGCGAGGCCAGCTTTCTTCTTTTGATCGGTGGAGAGTTCTGGGTGCCTGAAGACTGCTACAACGCTCGCTGACCTGCAGGAGGAGTTTAGAATCTGCGGAGACTTCTCTTCTTGATGGGCTCCCGGTGAGGCTAGCTTTTGGGGGGATTACCTGTCACTAACCCAGATTCAGAAGTAGAGTCAATCAATCAATCAGGAGTTTGTTAAAGCGCAACTACTCACCCGTAAGGGTCTCAAGGCGCTAGGGGTGGGGGGGTGCAGATTCCATTCCATCAAGGAGGGGGTCTGTCGAAGAGCCAGGTTTTGAGGTTTCTTGCGAAGATGGGGAGCGATGTTGTCTGTCTGAGGAGGAGCGGAAGGGCGTTCCATGCTTTGGCCGCGAGGAAGGAGAAGGAGCGGCCTCCAGATCTGGTCTTTCTGGTGCAGGGGACCACGGCGTAGGAGAGCTGGGCTGATCGTAGGGTCCTTTGGGGTGCGTGGAATTTGAGCCGGCTGTTCAGGTATGCTGGTCCAGTGCATTGGAGGGCCTTGTGTGCATGGGTGAGCATCTTAAAGGTGATTCTCGCCTCGGCGGGGAGCCAGTGGAGTGTGCGCAGGTGCTGGGAGATGTGGCAGTGTTTTGGCAGGTTGAGGACCAGTCTTGCGGCGGCGTTCTGGATGTTCTGTAGCTTGCGGATGAGGTTTTTGTTTTTTCCGGCATAGAGTGCGTTGCCGTAGTCGAGTCTGCTGGTGACCAGGGCGTGAGTGACTGTCTTTCGGTGTTCGAGGGTGATCCATTTGAAGGTCTTACGAAGGAGGGGAGGGTGTGGAAGCAGGAGGATGAGACCGAGTTGATCTGGCGGTCCATTTTGAGCTCGGTGTCCAGGATGATTCCCAGGTTGCGTGCGTGGTCTGTGGGGGTTGGCGGGTTTCCGAGGGCGGTGGGCCACCAGGTGTCGCTCCAGGCATCGGGGTTTGGGCCCATGATGAGTACTTCTGTTTTGTTGGTGTTTAGTTGTAGGCAGCTGTTTTTCATCCATTTGGCGACGGCTTCCATGCCTTCTCGAAAGTTGCGTCTGGCGGTGTTGGGCTCGTTGGATAGGGAGAGGATGAGCTGGGTGTCGTCTGCGTATGACACGATGTTGAGTCCGTAGGTTCTGACGATGGGGGCAAGTGGAGCCATGTAGACGTTGAAGAGCGTCGGGCTGAGGGAGGAGCCCTGGGGACTCCGCAGGTGGTAGGTGTGGGGTCTGAGAGGAAAGGGGGGAGTCTGACCTGTTGCGTCCTGCCGGAGAGGAAGGAGCAGATCCAGTCGAGGGCCTTGTCCTGGATTCCTGCGTCGTAGAGTCTGCGTATTAGGGTGCGGTGGGAGACTGTGTCGAACGCCGCTGATAGGTCTAGGAGGATGAGGGCTACTGTTTCTCCTTTGTCCAGTTGGGTGCGGATGTCGTCTGTTGCGGCGAGGACGGCGGTTTCCGTACTGTGGTTTTTTCTGAAGCCGGATTGGGAGGAGTCGAGGATGTTGTGTTCTTCAATGAATGTGGCGAGTTGGCTGTTGATGGCTTTCTCAATGACTTTCGCTGGGAAAGGGAGCAGGGAGATGGGTCTGTAGTTTTTGAGGTCGGTGGGGTCCGCTGAGGGTTTCTTTAGGAGGGGATTGACCTCGGCGTGTTTCCAATTGTCGGGGAACGAGGCGGTCGCCAGGGAGCGGTTGATGGTGTGGTGGAGCATGGGTGCGATGGTATCGGCGGCTCTGTTGAAGATGTGGCGGGGGCAGGGGTCCGTGGGGGCCCCTGAGTGGATTGACTTCATTGTCTTCAGTGTGTCTTCGATGGTGAGGGCTGTCCAGTCATCAATCGCTGGTTTCTGGGTGTCGGGGGTGGTTCGTGAGGGTTCAGTGTGTTGGTTGTCTTCGTCGAAGTTGTCATAGATGCTCTTGATTTTGTGGTGGAAAAAGGTGCTGAGTTTGTCGCAGAGGTCTTGTGAGGGAGGGATGTCGGTAGACTGGCTGGTGGGTTGGGCGAACTCCTTGATGATGCTGAAGAGTTCTTTGCTGTTGAGTGCGTGGGTGGAGATTCTGTCTTCAATCGCTTTTTTCCTCGTTTCTCTGATGAGTTGATGGGGGGCGTTGGTGGCGGCTCTGAAGTTGTTGTGGGCTTCTGTGGATTTGGTGTTTCTCCAGGCCTTTTCGAGTCGGCGGCGGCATGTGCACCTGGACTCTCGAAGTTCGGTGGTAAACCATCTGGCTTTCTTGGCACGGGTATTGTTGTTTTTCTTGAGGGGGGCTATGGTGTTGGTGCTGTCCGAGATCCATCTATGCAGGGTTCGGGCTGCGGTGTTGGGGTCGTCATTTTCCGCGATGGTTGGGGTGGAGTTGTTGAGTGAGGAGGTGAGCTGGTCGTCAGTGATTTTGGTCCAGTTTCTTTGTGGAAGCAGGTCCTGGTGTCTGTGGATGGTGTGTGTTCTGAAGGTGAAGTGGACGCAACGATGGTCGGTCCATAGGAGTTCGGTGGTGTGGCTGAAGGTGATGGAGTTTCCTGTAGTGAAGAGGGGGTCGAAGGTGTGTCCTGCTGAGTGCGTGGGCTCGGTCATGATCTGGCAGAGTCCAATGTTGTGGAGGTTGTCCAGGAGGCATGTGGTGTTGGGGTACCGTTGATTGTCGAGGTGGAAGTTGAGGTCTCCCAGCAGGGTGTAGTTGGTGGATGCGATGGCCTGCGGGGAGATAATGTCCGTGATGGAGTTGGCGAAGGGTCCGCGGGGTCCAGGGGGTCGGTAGATGAGGGTCCCTCGGAGGGCGGCGGTGGGGCTGGCCAGTATCTTGAAGTGAAGGTTTTCCATCAGTTTTGTGGACTCGTCAGGGAGTGTGCTCAGGCGGAGGCTGGATTTGTGGACCATGGCGATTCCTCCTCCTGGGTGGGTGGGGCGGTCCTTCCTGGAGATCTTGTATCCTTGGGGGATGGCGATGGCGATGTCCGGTCCCGAGGTGGCGTTGGTCCAGGTTTCGGTGAAGAATGCTACGTCCGGGGTGGTGCTGTCGAGGAGGTCCCAGATTTCTGTGGCGTGTTTGTGGAGGGATCGGACATTGAGGAGGATGCATTGCAGGGTCTTCGGTTCGGTTGTGTTCTTGTGGGCGGCTTGTGCTGGATCCGTGTTCTTGGCGGTGCTGCAGGTGTGCCGGCAGCGGTGACAGCTGAAGGGCCATGGGTGTCGGCTGGTGATGCTAGCTTGCAGTTGTTGTTGCAGCCTGGGTTGAGTGCGTTGAGTGCTGCTGGGTCGTAGCGTTGGCGGGGCGGAGGTCCAGGGTTCCTGGTGCTGGTCGCGGACGGGTCGCGGACGGGCGCAGACGTGCTTGCCTTTGACGCGCCTTCGGTGCACCAGCGGCGCGCCCGCGCAGTGGCCTCCATTATGTAGGGGTCGGGGAGGGCTGGACAGCTGGGAGGCGGGAGCGGGGAGAGGAGCTGGATTGGGCCGGTCGCGCTGGGGGGGAGGGGCCGCGGGGGCAGCAGCGGCGGGCAAGGTAAAGGGAGGAAAGAAGGGATAAAGAAAAAAGGGAAAATAAGCAGAAATAAGGCACAAAAGAGCAGAGATGCAGAAAAGGGCAGAAAGGTGAAAGATGGAAAGGGTAGAAAAACGAGTGAAAACGAGTGAAGGAGCAGAGGGAGAGAAAGGGAAAATGGGCAGAAATAAGGCACAAAAGAGCAGAGGTGCAGAAAGGTGAAAGATAGAAAGGGTAGAAAAACGAGTGAAGGAGCAGAGGGAGAGAAAGGTAAAATGGGCAGAAATAACGCACAAAAGAGCAGAGATGCAGAAAGGTGAAAGATAGAAAGGATAAAAAAACGAGTGAAGGAGCAGAGTGAGAGAAAGGAGACAGAGGTCCACTCTACAGGTAAGATTGCGAATCTTGTTAAAACCATTTCAGTGAATTATTAGGAACATTCAATTTGATTTTCAAGATCATTTACCTTATTCACGAGTGTGATTCTTGTTCAGTAGAAATTCTATGCATGCTTTCTCTAGCTCATTACCATATTCACGAGTGCGATTCTTGTTCTATAGTAGTTCCATGAATGTTTTTGGGAACACTTTTAAAGTCACATAAAATAAGGAAATATAAGACACTGATTGTTTAGGTGATTGAAAACCTAGTCATAGAAAGACCTAAACCAAATTCTGCCGCTTATGCCTTTGAGCAGTTGATACTGAAGTGAAGTATTATCACCACAATATAGCGGATCTAAGAAATGTCAACTAAGAGTTTGATTGTCTGAATAAACGCAAGCCACGAAGCTCTTAAGCAAGTTCCTGGTTGAAGGACAGAATCTGATGTCCTAATTTACGTCTTTGTGCGAAGGAAAGTGCGTGTATTTTTGTTTGCGAGTAACTTTTCCTTTTCAGATCTCCTTCCCAGCTGTTCCCTTCCTAATTCCCTTTCCCCCCGCTTAATCACTTCAATACTCTGTGTAATCATTACAATCAGAGTTGGAGGTATTGAGAGGTGGGCCCCTTATATCATCACTCCAGACCCTGAGGAAGAAGCAACCTGACAGAATAGTGAGCCCACGAATAATATTCCTCCCGGTCTGAGAGTTTTGACATTATGGCCACCATGGATGATTTAATGAGGGTTATTGTTCAGATGCAAACAGATTTAACTGAAGCTAGGAATGCCACTGCAATGCTCTCTGATAAAGTAGATAGGATACAGCGATTAAGTACTCCGCTTCCTCCTCTCCGTTCTCTGCAGCATACAGACTGAGAGAAATGACGCTGTTGGGGCAGCCGTCGGAACCAATCGGTGCTGGCTGCGGTGGAGGGGAGGGAGGTTACCTACAGCCTTCCTGTTGACGAGAGCCCAGACCACGTCAGACGCATTCAAAATCCAGGACGGCGGGAGTCGGAAGTCTGCAGTCTCGGGAGTCAGCGCGGGAAGCCAAGGTAAGTTTTATATAATATTTTATTATGTATTATTATTGCATATCGCATGTAAATTATACTTAAGTATTTAAATGTTGCCTGTCTCTGCCGGCTTCGGAGTGAGGGGGATTTCGTTAAGGAGGCGGGTTTCAGAGGGGTGAAGAAGAAGCTCTCTAGTCTGGGGGTTGAGGTGGTTTGTGTTGCACCACACGCCGGGACTCCTTTACCCTGTCACCCGGGATGCTCAGCTCATGCATGCCTCCTTGTGCGCCGGCTCGGGTCCGTTGGCAGTGGCGTGCAGGTGCTTGGTGCTTCTATGGATGCTCTGAGCTCTTCTTGCGGCTGCGTTTGGCAACCCGTGCCTGACTGTGATGGGGCAGGTGGGACTGCGATGTCGCCGTGCCACCTGCCCTTGCTCTGGGAAGATATGGTCCTGTGCAGTGAGAGCGCTCACGCCTGATTCTTGGTTTCCCGTTCCGACTTCCTTCCCATGTGGTGAGTGCCATCGTGCATGTGCATACATAATAATAAAAAATTAAAACAATATCACATCGAATAAACTCTGAAGACTGTACATTGTTGGCACGTTCCTTGGGTTACCTTAAATAAGGGCCTCTGTGACTGTGTGTAAATGAGTTGTAACATTTAACCCAATTCAGCCGAAAATACAGTCATGCTTTGCATTAAGTATAAAAGTTCCGAGTAAATAAAGTGCGAGTTTCTCTCCGTTTGTGGCAGTAGTTTGTATGTTTGTTTCCATCTCTCATAGTCATAGTGCCACTAAGCAGGCACAAACGCGTGTCTCGTTAATTCACTGATACAAGAGAACTGGCGTTCCCCTGCACACCGAACAAGTAGGGACATCCACAAACGGACGGTCAAACTGAACGTTTAAATCAAACTTTGAAACAATATCTAAGATGTTATGTCTCTGACACCAAGAGGTCTTGGTTGGATTCGTTATGGATGGCAGAAGTGGCTTACAACACATCACCTCATTCGTCTACTGGGTCCACTCCTTTTGAAGTGTTGTATGGTTACGTGCCTAACACCATTCCTTTAACTCTAACCCAATATACAGTGTAATACACCAGCTGTTCAGGACACTGTTCAATTCATGCAGAGCGTTCATCAACAGATCCACAAACGACTTTTGCAAAGTAAAGAAAAATACAAAGAACAATTTGATAAGCACCATCGATCTGGTCCCCAGTATGTTCCTGGAGACAAAGTGTGGCTATCCACAAAAAACGTTGTCTTTAAACAAAGAAACATGTTCCATCCAAAGTTCATAGGTCCGTATTCGGTGATTCGTCAGGTTAATCCAGTAACGTATAAATTACTTTTACCCACGACTTTGCGAATTCACCCTGTATTTAATACCTCTCTTTTAAAACCTGCTGGACAAACTACGTCTAAAAGACCAGCACCTCTTCTGGTTCATGGGAACTGGGAGTATGAAGTACAAAGAATTTTGGATTCCAAACGCAGAGGTGCTAAATTATGGTATCTCATTTCCTGGAAGGGATATGGGCCTGAAAATGATTCTTGGGAACCAGCTGAAAATGTGCATGCTTCTCGTTTGATACGACACTTCCACCTTCAAAATCCTTTGAAGCCGGGCCCTAGACCGCTTCGGGGAGGGGGAAGTACTGTCAGGACTAGGGCGGGTTGCGGTCTAGGGCCCGCCCCATCCTGTAGGCACATACGCCTGTTCCTGTGCGATCAACCCGTAAGTGGTAAAAGTCATAGAGGAGCCCCTGGAGGATTGTTTTTTTTAAACTTTATTTTTGGTGCAGAAACATACAAAAGGCATCAAATTGTTCAGGGCACCTCGCCAGTGACATAAATCAATGCTTCAACATCATTAAATTTTGGTATAACACAGCCATTCAGCCCACATCCCGGAGGTCGGGCGGCAACAGCAAATCAGTGTCACAATTAGCGATTCCTACAGCGGCCCCCAAACTCCGCTCCACGGATCAACTAGTTTCTGCTTTTCTTATGGTCCTAGACGTACGACCCCATCACTTACCGGACTAATGACCTGAATGGTGTGCACCGTGCGTGCCAGAAGTATGCCGCCCTCAGCCTGATGACAACCCCCTAATTCTATACTCATCCTCAGTGTGGGGCCCGTACCGTTCGGTCGCTCCACTGGGAGTCGCCAATCTAGCTACACCCTCCCAGGAACTAACTATTCATTGCTAATAGGGCTGTCTGCCTTGCACCAAGAGTAAATATCTTCCCTGTCCCAACAACCCCCCCCCCCTAAAACCGTTGTAGCTGGTGTGGGCCTACTTCCAAGTTCTTAGCATCTGAAGGGAGGAAATCTATAGGGTCGCATGCAATCATCCGTATCTCATAAGGAACATCACACAGAACACTCAACCACTATTCATCTGCTGGTAGGAGGCTGTCACTGAGCGCATTCACTAGTTCTGCCCATGCACGTGCTGCCTCTAGGCTCCTCTCATTAGCGGTGCGGGCTGCCTGGCGTAATCTGATCACGCTCTCATTATGGGCCCATTTCTGGAATTCGTTCGCCCATCGCCTGCTAGAGGGGCCCTCCCTCGACTTCCAGTGCCATGTGATTTCCCTCTGGGCCAATATGAGGCCCAAGTCAATGAATTTACTAGTGATCTTAGTTGTCCTAGTGTGAGGAAACCGAAGCAACAAACAGGTCGCCATGTGCCACTTGCCGCTCCGTCACTTCATTAAGAAGTTCCCCTACCTCGGACCAAAATGTCCCCAATTTCGGACAGTCCCACATCATGTGATCGAGCTCCACCTCAGGTGCCAGGCACCTAGGGCACGCTGCATCCTGCACTTGAAAATATTTTCGGATCTTCCCCGGAGTTAGGTAGGCTCTATGTAGTATAAAAAAGTGTACTTGTTGAAAGCGCGCATTCCTACACCCTTTCCAAGTTCTCGTCAAAATATGACCCCAGACCGTCTCCGGGATGGGTTTCCCTATACTTGCCTCCCATTTTTGTCTGAGAGTCACTAGGGCCTCCAGTCCTTCACACAGCATTCGTGAGTGTAGGCAGGTGACCGCTTTAATAGTACCTGCCGCCATTACCACAGATTGGCATCCATTGTGGTGTGTGGTTCCAACTGCCCTGTTTTCCAGTGTTTCCTCATAGCAGTGGTTACCGCCATATGTAATAGGAAATCTCCGTCCGGAATGCCAAATTGGTCTTGCAACACCTGGAAGGGTAGCAACTCGCCTTCAGCGTACAAGTCACCCACCACTTGTAACCCCAGTTCCTTCCAGTCCAGTAGCCGGGACCAATCCCCTCCATGCGGCAGTGCCGTAAGCATGCCCAGGGGGATTTCGGGTGCATAGGGATGTTCCACTTTCACCTTCTTCCGGCTCCTATTCCAGCACAGCCTCAGCGCCTTCTCCTCCCAAGTCAGATTCCGGACCACTAGGTGTTGTTGCATGATAATGTAGGATAGGACATGCCTCTGTATTCCAGATCCCCGAGCCTCTTCCGGACCCCTGAATTCTCTGGCTACATGCTGTGTAAGGACCTGCAATTGCGCTGCCAAGTAGTAAAGTTTGAAATTCGGAACTGCCATTCCCCCCTCCACTTTGGGCCGCAACAGCGTGTCCAATGCTACCCGCCTCTTTCCCGTCCCCCACAAAAAGTCAATAGTGAGCGTCCGCAGTTCTCGAAAGTACCGAGGAGGCACCCAGAGCGGAAGAGTACGAAAAAAGTAGAGGAGGCGTGGCAAAGCTACCATTTTGAGCAGTGCAACTCTCCCCAACACCGAGAGAGGCAAGGTTGCCCAGAACGCCACACTGCCCCTCGGTGCCCTTATGCAGCGTCCAATATTCCCCTCCAGTACATCCTCCGCCCTAAGATAAATCCCGACTCCCAAGTAGGTAAAGCACGATCGTTCCCACAGTAAATCAGCAGGTTTGCGCGGTTGGGGTGCATCCATCCTCAGAGGAAAGACACACGTTTTAGTCCAGTTCACACGGAGGCCAGACAGCCTCCCAAAGTCCGACAGCATGGTCATCGCCCCCTCCAGTGCCAATGTCGCGTCCGCTAAGAACAGCAGCAAATCATCCGCATACATCGAGATGTAGTGCGAGAGTCCACCACAGACCAGGCCCTCATACGCCACTCCCGATCTGGTGTAGACCGCTAGCGGTTCTATTGCGAGCGCAAACAGCAGGGGGGAGAGCGAGCACCCCTGTCTCGTGCCTCTCTGCACTGGGTATTCTGATGATATAACCGAGCCCAATCGCACCCGAGCCGTAGCGAAGGAGTACAAGACCTTCGTCCAGCGCCTAAAACGCGCGCCTAAGCCAAATCTTTCCAATACCTTATCAAGATATTCCCACTCGAGGCTGTCAAACGCCTTTTCTATATCCACCGACAGCACTGCTGATGTTGCCTCTTCCACCAGATCACTATCCAATATTCTAATAAGACGGCGGATATTGGTCGAGGTGTTCCTAGTTGGTATGAACCCTGCTTGGTCCCCGTGGACCAAGGTAGTCATATGGGACATTAGTCTTGTTGCCAGTATACGACTCAGTATCTTGTAGTCCACCGTCAACATAGACAGTGGCCTATAAGAGGTCACGTTATCTCCCTCCCTCCCAGGTTTCAACAGGGGGACTACCAGCGCCACCCTCATGGATTTGGGCATGTATCCCAGCTCCAGCGCCTCGTTATATACCGCCTGCAGCTGGGGTGCCAATGGGTCAATGTACGTCAGATAAAAAACTCTATAGGAAGTCCATCCACCCCCGGAGTCTTGTTCCTGGCCATGCTCTTAATTGCTCCCCTAATTTCAGCAACAGTGACAGCTTGACCCAAGCTTTTTGCGTCCTCTTCCTCTAGTTGCGGTAACTGTATCCCCGATAAATAACCCTCAATCTCCATTGTAGTCGCTTCCAGGTGGTTTTGATACAGCGTCGTATAGTACCGCAAGAAGCGCGAGACGACCTCAGATTGCGAGCAGGCCACCCTCCCAGATTCCTCACGAACACTCAGGACCGGGCAAACCCCCTGCCTCGGATTCGCCATTATTGCCAGGAGCGTGCCTACCTTATCCCCCTCAGCATGTACCTTTACCCTATATTGCTTATAGTCGTAACTGCGCAGCCTTTCTGTCTCAGTGGCCACGAGCTCCCTAGCCACCAATAGCCGGTCCTGCAATTCCCTCCGTTCTGGCCTTTGTTTTTCCACCTCCCGTAGCGCCTCCTCCGCTTTTGCGACCTCCTTTACAACCACTGCCCTTTCACCCGCATGCTTACTGATGCAGAGCCCTCTCACCACCACTTTAAACGCATTCCACTCCATTCCCCTAGTAGATGTCGAGTTCTTGTTGGTAGCAAAGTAGTCCTCAATACCCTCTTTGATTGTAGTCCTAAAGACTAGATCCTCCAGGGTATCCGGGCGTAAACGCCAGGTGGGCACCTCTGTTCTCATGCGCTGCCATTTAAAGGAAACTACCTGGAGGTTATGGTCTGAAATGGTCCTAGTTAGGTATTCCGAGTGTACCGCTAAGGGCGCCAGTGCCTGGGTGCACAGAATAGTGTCAATTCTAACATCAAGTTCGTGGATAGCCGAAAAGAAGGAGTAATCCCTATCTTCAGGATGGTGCACTCTCCACATGTCAATCAACCCCCATCCGCTCTGTCATTCTGCTCTCTTCCTCGCAATCTTGCGGACCTGGGATTCTGCCAACGGAGGATGCGACCTGTCCAGGGCCACATCTGTAAGCGAATTAAAGTCTCCCCCCATAATCACTCGGCCCGATAAGAGATGAGCCAGTTTTCCGGAGATGACATCCAAAAATCGGGGCTGGTCTGTGTTTGGAGCATATACGCTACATAACACCACCTCTGTGTCATACAATCTTCCCGCCACCGCCACATATCTACCCTCAGGGTCTATCACAGTGTGTGCAGCTTGGAACGGGGTCCCCGCCCTCACCCACACCAACACTCCACCTAGCAAACGCAGAGTAAGCAGTACCAAACACCTGACCTCTCCACCTTCGCTGCAGCGCAGTACATTCTTGTTTAGTGAGATGGGTCTCTTGCAGCAAAGCTATCTGGACACCTCTTCTTATCAGATATGCATGCTCCTTGTGGCGCCTCGACATGGTATGTAATCCGCGCACGTTCCACGTGATACACTTCAAATCAGGTAATGTCCCCATTGCTGCACTCCCAATCTTTCCCCTCCTGCATAATTTGTTTGCCCACACCAGCTGTGCCCCCCCTTAAACACAAAACACCCCCCCAAACTTCCATTACCCTCCCCCCCAGAACAGGTCCCAATAACGCATTTATCAGTACCCATCCAAACTGTCCTAACAATTCACACAATACTATCCTGCAGTAGCCACCACAGGTTACCTTAAGGGCAATGGGGTGGTGATCCAGCTCCGACAGGTGGCAGCGCTCGCGCCAGCCCCCCGCCCTCCATATCCCGCAATAATAAATCAGACATGGAATTCACGACTGTTACCGGATTCCCCGATATCGCCATTCTCAGTTTACCACCGGTGAGTCCCAGACAGAGGTAATTCACTTATAAATCATCAGCTAATCTAGGTGTCATCTCCGGGCCTTTGGTACTCTCGTCCTCCGACACCTCCGTACCAGATTGTCTCCCGTTCTCCTCGGATTCAGATCCCTTGGTCGAGCCCTCCCGCTGAGAACCAGTGATCGCCGCTGTAGCCGCCAAGGCCCCCTGTTTGTCAGCCTCCATTTGCACACGTTGCAGCGCCCGTTGTGATTTGTTCTTCTTGCGGAGGCGCTGCGATTGGAGCATCCACACCGGCTTGAGTGCGCCCCCCTCATTTCTGCCCCTGCGATCAGTACCTGCCCTATATCTTTCAAGCCAAGACCAGGCCTCTTCAGGTGTCAGTAAAAACTGCGTCGACCCGTCCAGTATCACTCTCAGTTTAGCCGGGAACAGTAGCGAATATTGTATGCCTTCCTCCTCAGTTCTTTTTTGACAGATAGGTATGAGGCCCTACGCCGTTGTATGTCCTGAGTATAATCCGGGAAAATTGTCACAGCACTGTTCTCTATCTGGAAGGGGCCCGTTGAGCGTGCGTTTTGGATCAATAAATCCCTGTCTTTATAGTGAAGAACCCTGGCCACCACAGGACGGGGGGGTCGGCCCGGTGCAGGCGGCCTGGCCGGGACCCTATGAGCCCTCTCGAGTGTGAAGAAAGGAGAAAGGCCCTCAGGGGCCACCACAGTCCTGAACCAATTTTCCATGTACGCAACCATGTCCGTCCCTTCAACATTTTCGGGCAGGCCTACGACCCGAACGTTGTTTCGCCGGTTACGACTTTCGGCATCCTCGGCCTTCTTTTCCAGTGTCTCCAATCTCCTCAAGGCGTCCTCCAATTTGCGCTCAACCGTGACCACCGCTGGTTTGAGGTCCTGAAGGAGTGACTCACTGTCTTTAACCCTGTCCGCTAACTTCGAGTGATCAGCTCTCAAGAGCCCCAGCCCTGTCGCCACTTGAGTAATATCCTGATGAAAGGACTCTTTTGTCGCCGTTATAGCATCCAGGATTTGATCAAGGCGCTTGTTCAGTCTTTGTTCCGAGTTCTCAGCCGCGCCGTCCCCGGCGTCTCCGTTTTCTCCTGCAGGATCCATTGCCTCGTCTTTTCTGCCTTTAGGTTTCATTCCTTATGGACAGTCCAGCAAGGCACACGCCCAGGCTTCCAAGTTACGAACCAGAGTTGATAACTGCGCGGTTCACTGGATGTCCACAACACTCCCCTGGAGCCCGGGATAACTGACTCCGATATCTCTCCACGCGGTTCTCACCGGGACCCCCAGGCACGCAATCTTAGCAGGCCAACACAGTCATTCCGGCCCCTCCATGTCCCTTCTTGGTACAAGCCGCTTCAGGCGCCAATCCGCTACCAGGATGCTCCCCTCCGACTCTTCAGCCCCTTGTGTCTGCGCCCACCAAACCGCACCGTGTTGTGCCTCCACCTCGTCTCCGGGGCAGCAGCGCAGTGTCCCCAGCCGGTCACCAGCAGCGCCTCTGTACCTGCCGGTAAGTTCGTTGTGCGTGCACTATGGGGCTGCTCCACTCAGCTTGCTGCCACCTCTCCCAGACACCACCGCTGCCGGTCCCCCTTCGGGGCACCTTGCGCTGCCCTCCGCGGCCCCCGGCTGCCCAGCGCTGCTGGCCCAATCCCGCCCCGCCTCCGCAGCGCCCAGACCAGGCCCGCAGCACCGCACTCACCGGTGGCCCTAGGGAAGGGCTTCCAGCCGCCACCACAGCACACGTCCGGCCACTGAATTCTGCCGCATCCGCCTCTCAGGCCGGTTCCGATCTGGGCTCCAAGCGCCTGCTCCCGGAGCCTCGGAGGCGCTCGATGTTACCGCAGCTCCCACTGTGCCACGGAGCTGCTTCTCTTCGCCGGTCCTCCTCAGCGGTCTCGACGTTGGCGCGGGCTGCCCCACCAACTTATGGCCACACAGCCTACGCCACCACCAGTGCTGGCGCCATCTTAGGGCTCCCCTCCTCTCTGCTGCTCCGATACCGCGGCGGTCTGTTATCTGCGCTTCTCTCACCGATCTTCACCGGAGCCTGTGCGGAGCGGCAGATTGCCTGCCGCGCTCCCTCTGCCAACAGTCCTTCAGCGCCAACCTCCGCAAATCGTGAGCAGCGGGTCGCGGGTCAGTTCTTCCTGGCGATCCCGGCCGCCATCTTGCGACTGCTCTGCCGATGTCGCTTGCCTCGTAGATCGCAGCTTTAGAGGGTGCCCCAAGTCACCAGGGAGCACCCCAGCGGGCAGAAAGGTCTTCGGAGTCGTTCCGACGTCTGTCCCCGTTTTTGGAACAGCAACTCAGGCAGTTCCCAGGATAATTGGCGGGATGAGGTACGGAGCTAGTCGCTCTAGCCGCCTACGCCATCGGCGCCCAAACCACGCCCCCTAGCCCCTGGAGGATTGTGGTGGTGAAAATGTTTAAAGATGCATGTTCTTGTGTCTGTACTAAGTTTTTCCCACTCAGTATGCGTGTGATTTGGCATCTCGCGCGAGATGCGTGAGATTTGGCACCTCACGCGAGATGCGTGAGATTTGGCATCTCACGCGAGATGCGTGAGGATTAACAGCTCACGCGAGATGCGTGAGGCTTGGCATCTCACGCGAGATACGTGAGATTTGGCATCTCACGCGAGATGCGTGAGGTTTGGCATCTCACGCGAGATGCGTTAGGTTTGGCAGCTCACGCGAGATGCGTGAGGTTTGGCATCTCACGCGAGATGCGTGAGGTTTGACATCTCACGCCAGATGCGTGAGGTTTTGCATCTCACGCGAGATGCGTGAGGTTTGGCATCTCACGCGAGATACGTGAGGTTTGGCATGTTACGCGAGATGCGTGAGGTTTGGCATCTCACACGAGATGCGTGAGATTTGGCATCTCACGCGAGATGCGTGAGGTTTGGCATCTCACGCGAGATGCGTGAGATTTGGCATCTCACGCGAGATGCGTGAGGTTTGGCATCTCACGCGAGATGCGTTAGGTTTGGCAGCTCACGCGAGATGCGTGAGATTTGGCATCTCACGCGAGATGCGTGAGGTTTGGCATCTCACGCGAGATGCGTTAGGTTTGGCAGCTCACGCGAGATGCGTGAGGTTTGGCATCTCACGCGAGATGCGTGAGGTTTGACATCTCACGGCAGATGCGTGAGGTTTGGCATCTCACGCGAGATGCGTGAGGTTTGGCATCTCACGCGAGATGCGTGAGGTTTGGCATCTCACGCGAGATACGTGAGGTTTGGCATGTTACGCGAGATGCGTGAGGTTTGGCATCTCACACGAGATGCGTGAGATTTGGCATCTCACGCGAGATGCGTGAGGTTTGACATCTCACGCCAGATGCGTGAGGTTTGGCATCTCACACGAGATGCGTGAGATTTGGCATCTCACGCGAGATGCGTGAGGTGTGGCATCTCACGCGAGATGCGTGAGATTTGGCATCTCACGCGAGATGCGTGAGGTTTGGCATCCCACGCGAGATGCGTTAGGTTTGGCATCTCACGCGAGATGCGTGAGATTTGGCATCTCACGCGAGATGCGTGAGGTTTGGCATCTCACGCGAGATGCGTGAGGTTTGACATCTCACGCGAGATGCGTTAGGTTTGGCAGCTCACGCGAGATGCGTGAGGTTTGGCATCTCACGCGAGATGCGTGAGATGTGGCATCTCACGCGAGATGCGTTAGGTTTGGCAGCTCACGCGAGATGCGTGAGGTTTCGCATCTCACGCGAGATGCGTGAGGTTTGACATCTCACGCGAGATGCGTGAGGTTTGGCATCTCACGCGAGATGCGTGAGGTTTGGCATCTCACGCGAGATGCGTGAGGTTCGGCACCTCACGCGAGATGCGTGCGGTTCAGCACCTCACGCGACATGCGTGAGGTTCGGCAACTCACGCGAGATGCGTGAGGTCCGGCGCCTCACGCGACATGCGTGAGTTTCGGCACGGGCGCGCCTACGATGGCGTCAGCGGCCGCGCCCAGTTCCCCGTGCTCACTATTCAGCGTCTTTTGGTGAAGGAGGAAGAGGATCTTGGGGCTCCGTTTCTCTGCGAGGCCAGCTTTCTTCTTTTGATCGGTGGAGAGTTCTGGGTGCCTGAAGACTGCTACAACGCTCGCTGACCTGCAGGAGGAGTTTAGAATCTGCGGAGACTTCTCTTCTTGATGGGCTCCCGGTGAGGCTAGCTTTTGGGGGGATTACCTGTCACTAACCCAGATTCAGAAGTAGAGTCAATCAATCAATCAGGAGTTTGTTAAAGCGCAACTACTCACCCGTAAGGGTCTCAAGGCGCTAGGGGTGGGGGGGTGCAGATTCCATTCCATCAAGGAGGGGGTCTGTCGAAGAGCCAGGTTTTGAGGTTTCTTGCGAAGATGGGGAGCGATGTTGTCTGTCTGAGGAGGAGCGGAAGGGCGTTCCATGCTTTGGCCGCGAGGAAGGAGAAGGAGCGGCCTCCAGATCTGGTCTTTCTGGTGCAGGGGACCACGGCGTAGGAGAGCTGGGCTGATCGTAGGGTCCTTTGGGGTGCGTGGAATTTGAGCCGGCTGTTCAGGTATGCTGGTCCAGTGCATTGGAGGGCCTTGTGTGCATGGGTGAGCATCTTAAAGGTGATTCTCGCCTCGGCGGGGAGCCAGTGGAGTGTGCGCAGGTGCTGGGAGATGTGGCAGTGTTTTGGCAGGTTGAGGACCAGTCTTGCGGCGGCGTTCTGGATGTTCTGTAGCTTGCGGATGAGGTTTTTGTTTTTTCCGGCATAGAGTGCGTTGCCGTAGTCGAGTCTGCTGGTGACCAGGGCGTGAGTGACTGTCTTTCGGTGTTCGAGGGTGATCCATTTGAAGGTCTTACGAAGGAGGGGAGGGTGTGGAAGCAGGAGGATGAGACCGAGTTGATCTGGCGGTCCATTTTGAGCTCGGTGTCCAGGATGATTCCCAGGTTGCGTGCGTGGTCTGTGGGGGTTGGCGGGTTTCCGAGGGCGGTGGGCCACCAGGTGTCGCTCCAGGCATCGGGGTTTGGGCCCATGATGAGTACTTCTGTTTTGTTGGTGTTTAGTTGTAGGCAGCTGTTTTTCATCCATTTGGCGACGGCTTCCATGCCTTCTCGAAAGTTGCGTCTGGCGGTGTTGGGCTCGTTGGATAGGGAGAGGATGAGCTGGGTGTCGTCTGCGTATGACACGATGTTGAGTCCGTAGGTTCTGACGATGGGGGCAAGTGGAGCCATGTAGACGTTGAAGAGCGTCGGGCTGAGGGAGGAGCCCTGGGGACTCCGCAGGTGGTAGGTGTGGGGTCTGAGAGGAAAGGGGGGAGTCTGACCTGTTGCGTCCTGCCGGAGAGGAAGGAGCAGATCCAGTCGAGGGCCTTGTCCTGGATTCCTGCGTCGTAGAGTCTGCGTATTAGGGTGCGGTGGGAGACTGTGTCGAACGCCGCTGATAGGTCTAGGAGGATGAGGGCTACTGTTTCTCCTTTGTCCAGTTGGGTGCGGATGTCGTCTGTTGCGGCGAGGACGGCGGTTTCCGTACTGTGGTTTTTTCTGAAGCCGGATTGGGGGGAGTCGAGGATGTTGTGTTCTTCAATGAATGTGGCGAGTTGGCTGTTGATGGCTTTCTCAATGACTTTCGCTGGGAAAGGGAGCAGGGAGATGGGTCTGTAGTTTTTGAGGTCGGTGGGGTCCGCTGAGGGTTTCTTTAGGAGGGGATTGACCTCGGCGTGTTTCCAATTGTCGGGGAACGAGGCGGTCGCCAGGGAGCGGTTGATGGTGTGGTGGAGCATGGGTGCGATGGTATCGGCGGCTCTGTTGAAGATGTGGCGGGGGCAGGGGTCCGTGGGGGCCCCTGAGTGGATTGACTTCATTGTCTTCAGTGTGTCTTAGATGGTGAGGGCTGTCCAGTCATCAATCGCTGGTTTCTGGGTGTCGGGGGTGGTTCGTGAGGGTTCAGTGTGTTGGTTGTCTTCGTCGAAGTTGTCATAGATGCTCTTGATTTTGTGGTGGAAAAAGGTGCTGAGTTTGTCGCAGAGGTCTTGTGAGGGAGGGATGTCGGTAGACTGGCTGGTGGGTTGGGCGAACTCCTTGATGATGCTGAAGAGTTCTTTGCTGTTGAGTGCGTGGGTGGAGATTCTGTCTTCAATCGCTTTTTTCCTCGTTTCTCTGATGAGTTGATGGGGGGCGTTGGTGGCGGCTCTGAAGTTGTTGTGGGCTTCTGTGGATTTGGTGTTTCTCCAGGCCTTTTCGAGTCGGCGGCGGCATGTGCACCTGGACTCTCGAAGTTCGGTGGTAAACCATCTGGCTTTCTTGGCACGGGTATTGTTGTTTTTCTTGAGGGGGGCTATGGTGTTGGTGCTGTCCGAGATCCATCTATGCAGGGTTCGGGCTGCGGTGTTGGGGTCGTCATTTTCCGCGATGGTTGGGGTGGAGTTGTTGAGTGAGGAGGTGAGCTGGTCGTCAGTGATTTTGGTCCAGTTTCTTTGTGGAAGCAGGTCCTGGTGTCTGTGGATGGTGTGTGTTCTGAAGGTGAAGAGGACGCAACGATGGTCGGTCTATAGGAGTTCGGTGGTGTGGCTGAAGGTGATGGAGTTTCCTGTAGTGAAGAGGGGGTCGAAGGTGTGTCCTGCTGAGTGCGTGGGCTCGGTCATGATCTGGCAGAGTCCAATGTTGTGGAGGTTGTCCAGGAGGCATGTGGTGTTGGGGTACCGTTGATTGTCGAGGTGGAAGTTGAGGTCTCCCAGCAGGGTGTAGTTGGTGGATGCGATGGCCTGCGGGGAGATAATGTCCGTGATGGAGTTGGCGAAGGGTCCGCGGGGTCCAGGGGGTCGGTAGATGAGGGTCCCTCGGAGGGCGGCGGTGGGGCTAGCCAGTATCTTGAAGTGAAGGTTTTTCATCAGTTTTGTGGACTCGTCAGGGAGTGTGCTCAGGCGGAGGCTGGATTTGTGGACCATGGCGATTCCTCCTCCTGGGTGGGTGGGGCGGTCCTTCCTGGAGATCTTGTATCCTTGGGGGATGGCGATGGCGATGTCCGGTCCCGAGGTGGCGTTGGTCCAGGTTTCGGTGAAGAATGCTACGTCCGGGGTGGTGCTGTCGAGGAGGTCCCAGATTTCTGTGGCGTGTTTGTGGAGGGATCGGACATTGAGGAGGATGCATTGCAGGGTCTTCGGTTCGGTTGTGTTCTTGTGGGCGGCTTGTGCTGGATCCGTGTTCTTGGCGGTGCTGCAGGTGTGCCGGCAGCGGTGACAGCTGAAGGGCCATGGGTGTCGGCTGGTGATGCTAGCTTGCAGTTGTTGTTGCAGCCTGGGTTGAGTGCGTGGAGTGCTGCTGGGTCGTAGCGTTGGCGGGGCGGAGGTCCAGGGTTCCTGGTGCTGGTCGCGGACGGGTCGCGGACGGGCGCAGACGTGCTTGCCTTTGACGCGCCTTCGGTGCACCAGCGGCGCGCCCGCGCAGTGGCCTCCATTATGTAGGGGTCGGGGAGGGCTGGACAGCTGGGAGGCGGGAGCGGGGAGAGGAGCTGGATTGGGCCGGTCGCGCTGGGGGGGAGGGGCTGCGGGGGCAGCAGCGGCGGGCAAGGTAAAGGGAGGAAAGAAGGGATAAAGAAAAAAGGGAAAATAAGCAGAAATAAGGCACAAAAGAGCAGAGATGCAGAAAAGGGCAGAAAGGTGAAAGATGGAAAGGGTAGAAAAACGAGTGAAAACGAGTGAAGGAGCAGAGGGAGAGAAAGGGAAAATGGGCAGAAATAAGGCACAAAAGAGCAGAGGTGCAGAAAGGTGAAAGATAGAAAGGGTAGAAAAACGAGTGAAGGAGCAGAGGGAGAGAAAGGTAAAATGGGCAGAAATAACGCACAAAAGAGCAGAGATGCAGAAAGGTGAAAGATAGAAAGGATAGAAAAACGAGTGAAGGAGCAGAGTGAGAGAAAGGAGACAGAGGTCCACTCTACAGGTAAGATTGCGAATCTTGTTAAAACCATTTCAGTGAATTATTAGGAACATTCAATTTGATTTTCAAGATCATTTACCTTATTCACGAGTGTGATTCTTGTTCAGTAGAAATTCTATGCATGTTTTCTCTAGCTCATTACCATATTCACGAGTGCGATACTTTTTGTATAGTAGTTCCATGAATGGTTTTGGGAACACTTTTAAAGTCACATAAAATAAGGAAATATAAGACACTGATTGTTTAGGTGATTGAAAACCTAGTCATAGAAAGACCTAAACCAAATTCTGCCGCTTATGCCTTTGAGCAGTTGATACTGAAGTGAAGTATTATCGCCACAATATAGCGGATCTAAGAAAGGTCAACTAAGAGTTTGATTGTCTGAATAAAAGCAAGCCACGAAGCTCTTAAGCTAGTTCCTGGTTGAAGGACAGAATCTGATGTCCTAATTTACGTCTTTGTGCGAAGGAAAGTGCGTGTATTTTTGTTTGCGAGTAACTTTTCCTTTTCAGATCTCCTTCCCAGCTGTTCCATTCCTAATTCCCTTTCCCCCCGCTTAATCACTTCAATACTCTGTGTAATCATTACAATCAGAGTTGGAGGTATTGAGAGGTGGGCCCCTTATATCATCACTCCAGACCCTGAGGAAGAAGCAACCTGACAGAATAGTGAGCCCACGAATAATATTCCTCCCGGTCTGAGAGTTTTGACATTATGGCCACCATGGATGATTTAATGAGGGTTATTGTTCAGATGCAAACAGATTTAACTGAAGCTAGGAATGCCACTGCAATGCTCTCTGATAAAGTAGATAGGATACAGCGATTAAGTACTCCGCTTCCTCCTCTCCGTTCTCTGCAGCATACAGACTGAGAGAAATGACGCTGTTGGGGCAGCCGTCGGAACCAATCGGTGCTGGCTGCGGTGGAGGGGAGGGAGGTTACCTACAGCCTTCCTGTTGACGAGAGCCCAGACCACGTCAGACGCATTCAAAATCCAGGACGGCGGGAGTCGGAAGTCTGCAGTCTCGGGAGTCAGCGCGGGAAGCCAAGGTAAGTTTTATATAATATTTTATTATGTATTATTATTGCATATCGCATGTAAATTATACTTAAGTATTTAAATGTTGCCTGTCTCTGCCGGCTTCGGAGTGAGGGGGATTTCGTTAAGGAGGCGGGTTTCAGAGGGGTGAAGAAGAAGCTCTCTAGTCTGGGGGTTGAGGTGGTTTGTGTTGCACCACACGCCGGGACTCCTTTACCCTGTCACCCGGGATGCTCAGCTCATGCATGCCTCCTTGTGCGCCGGCTCGGGTCCGTTGGCAGTGGCGTGCAGGTGCTTGGTGCTTCTATGGATGCTCTGAGCTCTTCTTGCGGCTGCGTTTGGCAACCCGTGCCTGACTGTGATGGGGCAGGTGGGACTGCGATGTCGCCGTGCCACCTGCCCTTGCTCTGGGAAGATATGGTCCTGTGCAGTGAGAGCGCTCACGCCTGATTCTTGGTTTCCCGTTCCGACTTCCTTCCCATGTGGTGAGTGCCATCGTGCATGTGCATGCATAATAATAAAAAATTAAAACAATATCACATCGAATAAACTCTGAAGACTGTACATTGTTGGCACGTTCCTTGGGTTACCTTAAATAAGGGCCTCTGTGACTGTGTGTAAATGAGTTGTAACATTTAACCCAATTCAGCCGAAAATACAGTCATGCTTTGCATTAAGTATAAAAGTTCCGAGTAAATAAAGTGCGAGTTTCTCTCCGTTGGTGGCAGTAGTTTGTATGTTTGTTTCCATCTCTCATAGTCATAGTGCCACTAAGCAGGCACAAACGCGTGTCTCGTTAATTCACTGATACAAGAGAACTGGCGTTCCCCTGCACACCGAACAAGTAGGGACATCCACAAACGGACGGTCAAACTGAACGTTTAAATCAAACTTTGAAACAATATCTAAGATGTTATGTCTCTGACACCAAGAGGTCTTGGTTGGATTCGTTATGGATGGCAGAAGTGGCTTACAACACATCACCTCATTCGTCTACTGGGTCCACTCCTTTTGAAGTGTTGTATGGTTACGTGCCTAACACCATTCCTTTAACTCTAACCCAATATACAGTGTAATACACCAGCTGTTCAGGACACTGTTCAATTCATGCAGAGCGTTCATCAACAGATCCACAAACGACTTTTGCAAAGTAAAGAAAAATACAAAGAACAATTTGATAAGCACCATCGATCTGGTCCCCAGTATGTTCCTGGAGACAAAGTGTGGCTATCCACAAAAAACGTTGTCTTTAAACAAAGAAACATGTTCCATCCAAAGTTCATAGGTCCGTATTCGGTGATTCGTCAGGTTAATCCAGTAACGTATAAATTACTTTTACCCACGACTTTGCGAATTCACCCTGTATTTAATACCTCTCTTTTAAAACCTGCTGGACAAACTACGTCTAAAAGACCAGCACCTCTTCTGGTTCATGGGAACTGGGAGTATGAAGTACAAAGAATTTTGGATTCCAAACGCAGAGGTGCTAAATTATGGTATCTCATTTCCTGGAAGGGATATGGGCCTGAAAATGATTCTTGGGAACCAGCTGAAAATGTGCATGCTTCTCGTTTGATACGACACTTCCACCTTCAAAATCCTTTGAAGCCGGGCCCTAGACCGCTTCGGGGAGGGGGAAGTACTGTCAGGACTAGGGTGGGTTGCGGTCTAGGGCCCGCCCCATCCTGTAGGCACATACGCCTGTTCCTGTGCGATCAACCCGTAAGTGGTAAAAGTCATAGAGGAGCCCCTGGAGGATTGTTTTTTTTAAACTTTATTTTTGGTGCAGAAACATACAAAAGGCATCAAATTGTTCAGGGCACCTCGCCAGTGACATAAATCAATGCTTCAACATCATTAAATTTTGGTATAACACAGCCATTCAGCCCACATCCCGGAGGTCGGGCGGCAACAGCAAATCAGTGTCACAATTAGCGATTCCTACGGCGGCCCCCAAACTCCGCTCCACGGATCAACTAGTTTCTGCTTTTCTTATGGTCCTAGACGTACGACCCCATCACTTACCGGACTAATGACCTGAATGGTGTGCACCGTGCGTGCCAGAAGTATGCCGCTCTCAGCCTGATGACAACCCCCTAATTCTATACTCATCCTCAGTGTGGGGCCCGTACCGTTCGGTCGCTCCACTGGGAGTCGCCAATCTAGCTACACCCTCCCAGGAACTAACTATTCATTGCTAATAGGGCTGTCTGCCTTGCACCAAGAGTAAATATCTTCCCTGTCCCAACAACCCCCCCCCCCCTAAAACCGTTGTAGCTGGTGTGGGCCTACTTCCAAGTTCTTAGCATCTGAAGGGAGGAAATCTATAGGGTCGCATGCAATCATCCGTATCTCATAAGGAACATCACACAGAACACTCAACCACTATTCATCTGCTGGTAGGAGGCTGTCACTGAGCGCATTCACTAGTTCTGCCCATGCACGTGCTGCCTCTAGGCTCCTCTCATTAGCGGTGCGGGCTGCCTGGCGTAATCTGATCACGCTCTCATTATGGGCCCATTTCTGGAATTCGTTCGCCCATCGCCTGCTAGAGGGGCCCTCCCTCGACTTCCAGTGCCATGTGATTTCCCTCTGGGCCAATATGAGGCCCAAGTCAATGAATTTTCTAGTGATCTTAGTTGTCCTAGTGTGAGGAAACCGAAGCAACAAACAGGTCGCCATGTGCCACTTGCCGCTCCGTCACTTCATTAAGAAGTTCCCCTACCTCGGACCAAAATGTCCCCAATTTCGGACAGTCCCACATCATGTGATCGAGCTCCACCTCAGGTGCCAGGCACCTAGGGCACGCTGCATCCTGCACTTGAAAATATTTTCGGATCTTCCCCGGAGTTAGGTAGGCTCTATGTAGTATAAAAAAGTGTACTTGTTGAAAGCGCGCATTCCTACACCCTTTCCAAGTTCTCGTCAAAATATGACCCCAGACCGTCTCCGGGATGGGTTTCCCTATACTTGCCTCCCATTTTTGTCTGAGAGTCACTAGGGCCTCCAGTCCTTCACACAGCATTCGTGAGTGTAGGCAGGTGACCGCTTTAATAGTACCTGCCGCCATTACCACAGATTGGCATCCATTGTGGTGTGTGGTTCCAACTGCCCTGTTTTCCAGTGTTTCCTCATAGCAGTGGTTACCGCCATATGTAATAGGAAATCTCCGTCCGGAATGCCAAATTGGTCTTGCAACACCTGGAAGGGTAGCAACTCGCCTTCAGCGTACAAGTCACCCACCACTTGTAACCCCAGTTCCTTCCAGTCCAGTAGCCGGGACCAATCCCCTCCATGCGGCAGTGCCGTAAGCATGCCCAGGGGGATTTCGGGTGCATAGGGATGTTCCACTTTCACCTTCTTCCGGCTCCTATTCCAGCACAGCCTCAGCGCCTTCTCCTCCCAAGTCAGATTACGGACCACTAGGTGTTGTTGCATGATAATGTAGGATAGGACATGCCTCTGTATTCCAGATCCCCGAGCCTCTTCCGGACCCCTGAATTCTCTGGCTACATGCTGTGTAAGGACCTGCAATTGCGCTGCCAAGTAGTAAAGTTTGAAATTCGGAACTGCCATTCCCCCCTCCACTTTGGGCCGCAACAGCGTGTCCAATGCTACCCGCCTCTTTCCCGTCCCCCACAAAAAGTCAATAGTGAGCGTCCGCAGTTCTCGAAAGTACCGAGGAGGCACCCAGAGCGGAAGAGTACGAAAAAAGTAGAGGAGGCGTGGCAAAGCTACCATTTTGAGCAGTGCAACTCTCCCCAACACCGAGAGAGGCAAGGTTGCCCAGAACGCCACACTGCCCCTCGGTGCCCTTATGCAGCGTCCAATATTCCCCTCCAGTACATCCTCCGCCCTAAGATAAATCCCGACTCCCAAGTAGGTAAAGCACGATCGTTCCCACAGTAAATCAGCAGGTTGGCGCGGTTGGGGTGCATCCATCCTCAGAGGAAAGACACACGTTTTGATCCAGTTCACACGGAGGCCAGACAGCCTCCCAAAGTCCGACAGCATGGTCATCGCCCCCTCCAGTGCCAATGTCGCGTCCGCTAAGAACAGCAGCAAATCATCCGCATACATCGAGATGTAGTGCGAGAGTCCACCACAGACCAGGCCCTCATACGCCACTCCCGATCTGGTGTAGACCGCTAGCGGTTCTATTGCGAGCGCAAACAGCAGGGGGGAGAGCGAGCACCCCTGTCTCGTGCCTCTCTGCACTGGGTATTCTGATGATATAACCGAGCCCAATCGCACCCGAGCCGTAGCGAAGGAGTACAAGACCTTCGTCCAGCGCCTAAAACGCGCGCCTAAGCCAAATCTTTCCAATACCTTATCAAGATATTCCCACTCGAGGCTGTCAAACGCCTTTTCTATATCCACCGACAGCACTGCTGATGTTGCCTCTTCCACCAGATCACTATCCAATATTCTAATAAGACGGCGGATATTGGTCGAGGTGTTCCTAGTTGGTATGAACCCTGCTTGGTCCCCGTGGACCAAGGTAGTCATATGGGACATTAGTCTTGTTGCCAGTATACGACTCAGTATCTTGTAGTCCACCGTCAACATAGACAGTGGCCTATAAGAGGTCACGTTATCTCCCTCCCTCCCAGGTTTCAACAGGGGGACTACCAGCGCCACCCTCATGGATTCGGGCATGTATCCCAGCTCCAGCGCCTCGTTATATACCGCCTGCAGCTGGGGTGCCAATGGGTCAATGTACGTCAGATAAAAAACTCTATAGGAAGTCCATCCACCCCCGGAGTCTTGTTCCTGGCCATGCTCTTAATTGCTCCCCTAATTTCAGCAACAGTGACAGCTTGACCCAAGCTTTTTGCGTCCTCTTCCTCTAGTTGCGGTAACTGTATCCCCGATAAATAACCCTCAATCTCCATTGTAGTCGCTTCCAGGTGGTTTTGATACAGCGTCGTATAGTACCGCAAGAAGCGCGAGACGACCTCAGATTGCGAGCAGGCCACCCTCCCAGATTCCTCACGAACACTCAGGACCGGGCAAACCCCCTGCCTCGGATTCGCCATTATTGCCAGGAGCGTGCCTACCTTATCCCCCTCAGCATGTACCTTTACCCTATATTGCTTATAGTCGTAACTGCGCAGCCTTTCTGTCTCAGTGGCCACGAGCTCCCTAGCCACCAATAGCCGGTCCTGCAATTCCCTCCGTTCTGGCCTTTGTTTTTCCACCTCCCGTAGCGCCTCCTCCGCTTTTGCGACCTCCTTTACAACCACTGCCCTTTCACCCGCATGCTTACTGATGCAGAGCCCTCTCACCACCACTTTAAACGCATTCCACTCCATTCCCCTAGTAGATGTCGAGTTCTTGTTGGTAGCAAAGTAGTCCTCAATACCCTCTTTGATTGTAGTCCTAAAGACTAGATCCTCCAGGGTATCCGGGCGTAAACGCCAGGTGGGCACCTCTGTTCTCATGCGCTGCCATTTAAAGGAAACTACCTGGAGGTTATGGTCTGAAATGGTCCTAGTTAGGTATTCCGAGTGTACCGCTAAGGGCGCCAGTGCCTGGGTGCACAGAATAGTGTCAATTCTAACATCAAGTTCGTGGATAGCCGAAAAGAAGGAGTAATCCCTATCTTCAGGATGGTGCACTCTCCACATGTCAATCAACCCCCATCCGCTCTGTCATTCTGCCCTCTTCCTCGCAATCTTGCGGACCTGGGATTCTGCCAACGGAGGATGCGACCTGTCCAGGGCCACATCTGTAAGCGAATTAAAGTCTCCCCCCATAATCACTCGGCCCGATAAGAGATGAGCCAGTTTTCCGGAGATGACATCCAAAAATCGGGGCTGGTCTGTGTTTGGAGCATATACGCTACATAACACCACCTCTGTGTCATACAATCTTCCCGCCACCGCCACATATCTACCCTCAGGGTCTATCACAGTGTGTGCAGCTTGGAACGGGGTCCCCGCCCTCACCCACACCAACACTCCACCTAGCAAACGCAGAGTAAGCAGTACCAAACACCTGACCTCTCCACCTTCGCTGCAGCGCAGTACATTCTTGTTTAGTGAGATGGGTCTCTTGCAGCAAAGCTATCTGGACACCTCTTCTTATCAGATATGCATGCTCCTTGTGGCGCCTCGACATGGTATGTAATCCGCGCACGTTCCACGTGATACACTTCAAATCAGGTAATGTCCCCATTGCTGCACTCCCAATCTTTCCCCTCCTGCATAATTTGTTTGCCCACACCAGCTGTGCCCCCCCTTAAACACAAAACACCCCCCCAAACTTCCATTACCCTCCCCCCCAGAACAGGTCCCAATAACGCATTTATCAGTACCCATCCAAACTGTCCTAACAATTCACACAATACTATCCTGCAGTAGCCACCACAGGTTACCTTAAGGGCAATGGGGTGGTGATCCAGCTCCGACAGGTGGCAGCGCTCGCGCCAGCCCCCCGCCCTCCATATCCCGCAATAATAAATCAGACATGGAATTCACGACTGTTACCGGATTCCCCGATATCGCCATTCTCAGTTTACCACCGGTGAGTCCCAGACAGAGGTAATTCACTTATAAATCATCAGCTAATCTAGGTGTCATCTCCGGGCCTTTGGTACTCTCGTCCTCCGACACCTCCGTACCAGATTGTCTCCCGTTCTCCTCGGATTCAGATCCCTTGGTCGAGCCCTCCCGCTGAGAACCAGTGATCGCCGCTGTAGCCGCCAAGGCCCCCTGTTTGTCAGCCTCCATTTGCACACGTTGCAGCGCCCGTTGTGATTTGTTCTTCTTGCGGAGGCGCTGCGATTGGAGCATCCACACCGGCTTGAGTGCGCCCCCCTCATTTCTGCCCCTGCGATCAGTACCTGCCCTATATCTTTCAAGCCAAGACCAGGCCTCTTCAGGTGTCAGTAAAAACTGCGTCGACCCGTCCAGTATCACTCTCAGTTTAGCCGGGAACAGTAGCGAATATTGTATGCCTTCCTCCTCAGTTCTTTTTTGACAGATAGGTATGAGGCCCTACGCCGTTGTATGTCCTGAGTATAATCCGGGAAAATTGTCACAGCACTGTTCTCTATCTGGAAGGGGCCCGTTGAGCGTGCGTTTTGGATCAATAAATCCCTGTCTTTATAGTGAAGAACCCTGGCCACCACAGGACGGGGGGGTCGGCCCGGTGCAGGCGGCCTGGCCGGGACCCTATGAGCCCTCTCAAGTGTGAAGAAAGGAGAAAGGCCCTCAGGGGCCACCACAGTCCTGAACCAATTTTCCATGTACGCAACCATGTCCGTCCCTTCAACATTTTCGGGCAGGCCTACGACCCGAACGTTGTTTCGCCGGTTACGACTTTCGGCATCCTCGGCCTTCTTTTCCAGTGTCTCCAATCTCCTCAAGGCGTCCTCCAATTTGCGCTCAACCGTGACCACCGCTGGTTTGAGGTCCTGAAGGAGTGACTCACTGTCTTTAACCCTGTCCGCTAACTTCGAGTGACCAGCTCTCAAGAGCCCCAGCCCTGTCGCCACTTGAGTAATATCCTGATGAAAGGACTCTTTTGTCGCCGTTATAGCATCCAGGATTTGATCAAGGCGCTTGTTCAGTCTTTGTTCCGAGTTCTCAGCCGCGCCGTCCCCGGCGTCTCCGTTTTCTCCTGCAGGATCCATTGCCTCGTCTTTTCTGCCTTTAGGTTTCATTCCTTATGGACAGTCCAGCAAGGCACACGCCCAGGCTTCCAAGTTACGAACCAGAGTTGATAACTGCGCGGTTCACTGGATGTCCACAACACGCCCCTGGAGCCCGGGATAACTGACTCCGATATCTCTCCACGCGGTTCTCACCGGGACCCCCAGGCACGCAATCTTAGCAGGCCAACACAGTCATTCCGGCCCCTCCATGTCCCTTCTTGGTACAAGCCGCTTCAGGCGCCAATCCGCTACCGGGATGCTCCCCTCCGACTCTTCAGCCCCTTGTGTCTGCGCCCACCAAACCGCACCGTGTTGTGCCTCCACCTCGTCTCCGGGGCAGCAGCGCAGTGTCCCCAGCCGGTCACCAGCAGCGCCTCTGTACCTGCCGGTAAGTTCGTTGTGCGTGCACTATGGGGCTGCTCCACTCAGCTTGCTGCCACCTCTCCCAGACACCACCGCTGCCGGTCCCCCTTCGGGGCACCTTGCGCTGCCCTCCGCGGCCCCCGGCTGCCCAGCGCTGCTGGCCCAATCCCGCCCCCGCCTCCGCAGCGCCCAGACCAGGCCCGCAGCACCGCACTCACCGGTGGCCCTAGGGAAGGGCTTCCAGCCGCCACCACAGCACACGTCCGGCCACTGAATTCTGCCGCATCCGCCTCTCAGGCCGGTTCCGATCTGGGCTCCAAGCGCCTGCTCCCGGAGCCTCGGAGGCGCTCGATGTTACCGCAGCTCCCACTGTGCCACGGAGCTGCTTCTCTTCGCCGGTCCTCCTCAGCGGTCTCGACGTTGGCGCGGGCTGCCCCACCGACTTATGGCCACACAGCCTACGCCACCACCAGTGCTGGCGCCATCTTAGGGCTCCCCTCCTCTCTGCTGCTCCGATACCGCGGCGGTCTGTTATCTGCGCTTCTCTCACCGATCTTCACCGGAGCCTGTGCGGAGCGGCAGATTGCCTGCCGCGCTCCCTCTGCCAACAGTCCTTCAGCGCCAACCTCCGCAAATCGTGAGCAGCGGGTCGCGGGTCAGTTCTTCCTGGCGATCCCGGCCGCCATCTTGCGACTGCTCTGCCGATGTCGCTTGCCTCGTAGATCGCAGCTTTAGAGGGTGCCCCAAGTCACCAGGGAGCACCCCAGCGGGCAGAAAGGTCTTCGGAGTCGTTCCGACGTCTGTCCCCGTTTTTGGAACAGCAACTCAGGCAGTTCCCAGGATAATTGGCGGGATGAGGTACGGAGCTAGTCGCTCTAGCCGCCTACGCCATCGGCGCCCAAACCACGCCCCCTAGCCCCTGGAGGATTGTGGTGGTGAAAATGTTTAAAGATGCATGTTCTTGTGTCTGTACTAAGTTTTTCCCACTCAGTATGCGTGTGATTTGGCATCTCGCGCGAGATGCGTGAGATTTGGCACCTCACGCGAGATGCGTGAGATTTGGCATCTCACGCGAGATGCGTGAGGATTAACAGCTCACGCGAGATGCGTGAGGCTTGGCATCTCACGCGAGATGCGTGAGATTTGGCATCTCACGCGAGATGCGTGAGGTTTGGCATCTCACGCGAGATGCGTTAGGTTTGGCAGCTCACGCGAGATGCGTGAGGTTTGGCATCTCACGCGAGATGCGTGAGGTTTGGCATCTCACGCGAGATGCGTGAGGTTTGGCATCTCACGCGAGATGCGTGAGGTTTGGCATCTCACGCGAGATACGTGAGGTTTGGCATGTTACGCGAGATGCGTGAGGTTTGGCATCTCACGCGAGATGCGTGAGGTTTGGCATCTCACGCAAGATGCACGCGGTTTGGCACCTCACGCGAGGTGCGTGAGGTTCGGCACCTCACGCGAGATGCGTGCGGTTCAGCACCTCACGCGACATGCGTGAGGTTCGGCAACTCACGCGAGATGCGTGAGGTCCGGCGCCTCACGCGACATGCGTGAGTTTCGGCACGGGCGCGCCTACGATGGCGTCAGCGGCCGCGCCCAGTTCCCCGTGCTCACTATTCAGCGTCTTTTGGTGAAGGAGGAAGAGGATCTTGGGGCTCCGTTTCTCTGCGAGGCCAGCTTTCTTCTTTTGATCGGTGGAGAGTTCTGGGTGCCTGAAGACTGCTACAACGCTCGCTGAGCTGCAGGAGGAGTTTAGAATCTGCGGAGACTTCTCTTCTTGATGGGCTCCCGGTGAGGCTAGCTTTTGGGGGGATTACCTGTCACTAACCCAGATTCAGAAGTAGAGTCAATCAATCAATCAGGAGTTTGTTAAAGCGCAACTACTCACCCGTAAGGGTCTCAAGGCGCTAGGGGTGGGGGGGTGCAGATTCCATTCCATCAAGGAGGGGGTCTGTCGAAGAGCCAGGTTTTGAGGTTTCTTGCGAAGATGGGGAGCGATGTTGTCTGTCTGAGGAGGAGCGGAAGGGCGTTCCATGCTTTGGCCGCGAGGAAGGAGAAGGAGCGGCCTCCAGATCTGGTCTTTCTGGTGCAGGGGACCACGGCGTAGGAGAGCTGGGCTGATCGTAGGGTCCTTTGGGGTGCGTGGAATTTGAGCCGGCTGTTCAGGTATGCTGGTCCAGTGCATTGGAGGGCCTTGTGTGCATGGGTGAGCATCTTAAAGGTGATTCTCGCCTCGGCGGGGAGCCAGTGGAGTGTGCGCAGGTGCTGGGAGATGTGGCAGTGTTTTGGCAGGTTGAGGACCAGTCTTGCGGCGGCGTTCTGGATGTTCTGTAGCTTGCGGATGAGGTTTTTGTTTTTTCCGGCATAGAGTGCGTTGCCGTAGTCGAGTCTGCTGGTGACCAGGGCGTGAGTGACTGTCTTTCGGTGTTCGAGGGTGATCCATTTGAAGGTCTTACGAAGGAGGGGAGGGTGTGGAAGCAGGAGGATGAGACCGAGTTGATCTGGCGGTCCATTTTGAGCTCGGTGTCCAGGGTGATTCCCAGGTTGCGTGCGTGGTCTGTGGGGGTTGGCGGGTTTCCGAGGGCGGTGGGCCACCAGGTGTCGCTCCAGGCATCGGGGTTTGGGCCCATGATGAGTACTTCTGTTTTGTTGGTGTTTAGTTGTAGGCAGCTGTTTTTCATCCATTTGGCGACGGCTTCCATGCCTTCTCGAAAGTTGCGTCTGGCGGTGTTGGGCTCGTTGGATAGGGAGAGGATGAGCTGGGTGTCGTCTGCGTATGACACGATGTTGAGTCCGTAGGTTCTGACGATGGGGGCAAGTGGAGCCATGTAGACGTTGAAGAGCGTCGGGCTGAGGGAGGAGCCCGGGGGACTCCGCAGGTGGTAGGTGTGGGGTCTGAGAGGAAAGGGGGGAGTCTGACCTGTTGCGTCCTGCCGGAGAGGAAGGAGCAGATCCAGTCGAGGGCCTTGTCCTGGATTCCTGCGTCGTAGAGTCTGCGTATTAGGGTGCGGTGGGAGACTGTGTCGAACGCCGCTGATAGGTCTAGGAGGATGAGGGCTACTGTTTCTCCTTTGTCCAGTTGGGTGCGGATGTCGTCTGTTGCGGCGAGGACGGCGGTTTCCGTACTGTGGTTTTTTCTGAAGCCGGATTGGGAGGAGTCGAGGATGTTGTGTTCTTCAATGAATGTGGCGAGTTGGCTGTTGATGGCTTTCTCAATGACTTTCGCTGGGAAAGGGAGCAGGGAGATGGGTCTGTAGTTTTTGAGGTCGGTGGGGTCCGCTGAGGGTTTCTTTAGGAGGGGATTGACCTCGGCGTGTTTCCAATTGTCGGGGAACGAGGCGGTCGCCAGGGAGCGGTTGATGGTGTGGTGGAGCATGGGTGCGATGGTATCGGCGGCTCTGTTGAAGATGTGGCGGGGGCAGGGGTCCGTGGGGGCCCCTGAGTGGATTGACTTCATTGTCTTCAGTGTGTCTTCGATGGTGAGGGCTGTCCAGTCATCAATCGCTGGTTTCTGGGTGTCGGGGGTGGTTCGTGAGGGTTCAGTGTGTTGGTTGTCTTCGTCGAAGTTGTCATAGATGCTCTTGATTTTGTGGTGGAAAAAGGTGCTGAGTTTGTCGCAGAGGTCTTGTGAGGGAGGGATGTCGGTAGACTGGCTGGTGGGTTGGGCGAACTCCTTGATGATGCTGAAGAGTTCTTTGCCGTTGAGTGCGTGGGTGGAGATTCTGTCTTCAATCGCTTTTTTCCTCGTTTCTCTGATGAGTTGATGGGGGGCGTTGGTGGCGGCTCTGAAGTTGTTGTGGGCTTCTGTGGATTTGGTGTTTCTCCAGGCCTTTTCGAGTCGGCGGCGGCATGTGCACCTGGACTCTCGAAGTTCGGTGGTAAACCATCTGGCTTTCTTGGCACGGGTATTGTTGTTTTTCTTGAGGGGGGCTATGGTGTTGGTGCTGTCCGAGATCCATCTATGCAGGGTTCGGGCTGCGGTGTTGGGGTCGTCATTTTCCGCGATGGTTGGGGTGGAGTTGTTGAGTGAGGAGGTGAGCTGGTCGTCAGTGATTTTGGTCCAGTTTCTTTGTGGAAGCAGGTCCTGGTGTCTGTGGATGGTGTGTGTTCTGAAGGTGAAGTGGACGCAACGATGGTCGGTCCATAGGAGTTCGGTGGTGTGGCTGAAGGTGATGGAGTTTCCTGTAGTGAAGAGGGGGTCGAAGGTGTGTCCTGCTGAGTGCGTGGGCTCGGTCATGATCTGGCAGAGTCCAATGTTGTGGAGGTTGTCCAGGAGGCATGTGGTGTTGGGGTACCGTTGATTGTCGAGGTGGAAGTTGAGGTCTCCCAGCAGGGTGTAGTTGGTGGATGCGATGGCCTGCGGGGAGATAATGTCCGTGATGGAGTTGGCGAAGGGTCCGCGGGGTCCAGGGGGTCGGTAGATGAGGGTCCCTCGGAGGGCGGCGGTGGGGCTGGCCAGTATCTTGAAGTGAAGGTTTTCCATCAGTTTTGTGGACTCGTCAGGGAGTGTGCTCAGGCGGAGGCTGGATTTGTGGACCATGGCGATTCCTCCTCCTGGGTGGGTGGGGCGGTCCTTCCTGGAGATCTTGTATCCTTGGGGGATGGCGATGGCGATGTCCGGTCCCGAGGTGGCGTTGGTCCAGGTTTCGGTGAAGAATGCTACGTCCGGGGTGGTGCTGTCGAGGAGGTCCCAGATTTCTGTGGCGTGTTTGTGGAGGGATCGGACATTGAGGAGGATGCATTGCAGGGTCTTCGGTTCGGTTGTGTTCTTGTGGGCGGCTTGTGCTGGATCCGTGTTCTTGGCGGTGCTGCAGGTGTGCCGGCAGCGGTGACAGCTGAAGGGCCATGGGTGTCGGCTGGTGATGCTAGCTTGCAGTTGTTGTTGCAGCCTGGGTTGAGTGCGTGGAGTGCTGCTGGGTCGTAGCGTTGGCGGGGCGGAGGTCCAGGGTTCCTGGTGCTGGTCGCGGACGGGTCGCGGACGGGCGCAGACGTGCTTGCCTTTGACGCGCCTTCGGTGCACCAGCGGCGCGCCCGCGCAGTGGCCTCCATTATGTAGGGGTCGGGGAGGGCTGGACAGCTGGGAGGCGGGAGCGGGGAGAGGAGCTGGATTGGGCCGGTCGCGCTGGGGGGGAGGGGCTGCGGGGGCAGCAGCGGCGGGCAAGGTAAAGGGAGGAAAGAAGGGATAAAGAAAAAAGGGAAAATAAGCAGAAATAAGGCACAAAAGAGCAGAGATGCAGAAAAGGGCAGAAAGGTGAAAGATGGAAAGGGTAGAAAAACGAGTGAAAACGAGTGAAGGAGCAGAGGGAGAGAAAGGGAAAATGGGCAGAAATAAGGCACAAAAGAGCAGAGGTGCAGAAAGGTGAAAGATAGAAAGGGTAGAAAAACGAGTGAAGGAGCAGAGGGAGAGAAAGGTAAAATGGGCAGAAATAACGCACAAAAGAGCAGAGATGCAGAAAGGTGAAAGATAGAAAGGATAGAAAAACGAGTGAAGGAGCAGAGTGAGAGAAAGGAGACAGAGGTCCACTCTACAGGTAAGATTGCGAATCTTGTTAAAACCATTTCAGTGAATTATTAGGAACATTCAATTTGATTTTCAAGATCATTTACCTTATTCACGAGTGTGATTCTTGTTCAGTAGAAATTCTATGCATGTTTTCTCTAGCTCATTACCATATTCACGAGTGCGATACTTTTTGTATAGTAGTTCCATGAATGGTTTTGGGAACACTTTTAAAGTCACATAAAATAAGGAAATATAAGACACTGATTGTTTAGGTGATTGAAAACCTAGTCATAGAAAGACCTAAACCAAATTCTGCCGCTTATGCCTTTGAGCAGTTGATACTGAAGTGAAGTATTATCGCCACAATATAGCGGATCTAAGAAAGGTCAACTAAGAGTTTGATTGTCTGAATAAAAGCAAGCCACGAAGCTCTTAAGCTAGTTCCTGGTTGAAGGACAGAATCTGATGTCCTAATTTACGTCTTTGTGCGAAGGAAAGTGCGTGTATTTTTGTTTGCGAGTAACTTTTCCTTTTCAGATCTCCTTCCCAGCTGTTCCATTCCTAATTCCCTTTCCCCCCGCTTAATCACTTCAATACTCTGTGTAATCATTACAATCAGAGTTGGAGGTATTGAGAGGTGGGCCCCTTATATCATCACTCCAGACCCTGAGGAAGAAGCAACCTGACAGAATAGTGAGCCCACGAATAATATTCCTCCCGGTCTGAGAGTTTTGACATTATGGCCACCATGGATGATTTAATGAGGGTTATTGTTCAGATGCAAACAGATTTAACTGAAGCTAGGAATGCCACTGCAATGCTCTCTGATAAAGTAGATAGGATACAGCGATTAAGTACTCCGCTTCCTCCTCTCCGTTCTCTGCAGCATACAGACTGAGAGAAATGACGCTGTTGGGGCAGCCGTCGGAACCAATCGGTGCTGGCTGCGGTGGAGGGGAGGGAGGTTACCTACAGCCTTCCTGTTGACGAGAGCCCAGACCACGTCAGACGCATTCAAAATCCAGGACGGCGGGAGTCGGAAGTCTGCAGTCTCGGGAGTCAGCGCGGGAAGCCAAGGTAAGTTTTATATAATATTTTATTATGTATTATTATTGCATATCGCATGTAAATTATACTTAAGTATTTAAATGTTGCCTGTCTCTGCCGGCTTCGGAGTGAGGGGGATTTCGTTAAGGAGGCGGGTTTCAGAGGGGTGAAGAAGAAGCTCTCTAGTCTGGGGGTTGAGGTGGTTTGTGTTGCACCACACGCCGGGACTCCTTTACCCTGTCACCCGGGATGCTCAGCTCATGCATGCCTCCTTGTGCGCCGGCTCGGGTCCGTTGGCAGTGGCGTGCAGGTGCTTGGTGCTTCTATGGATGCTCTGAGCTCTTCTTGCGGCTGCGTTTGGCAACCCGTGCCTGACTGTGATGGGGCAGGTGGGACTGCGATGTCGCCGTGCCACCTGCCCTTGCTCTGGGAAGATATGGTCCTGTGCAGTGAGAGCGCTCACGCCTGATTCTTGGTTTCCCGTTCCGACTTCCTTCCCATGTGGTGAGTGCCATCGTGCATGTGCATGCATAATAATAAAAAATTAAAACAATATCACATCGAATAAACTCTGAAGACTGTACATTGTTGGCACGTTCCTTGGGTTACCTTAAATAAGGGCCTCTGTGACTGTGTGTAAATGAGTTGTAACATTTAACCCAATTCAGCCGAAAATACAGTCATGCTTTGCATTAAGTATAAAAGTTCCGAGTAAATAAAGTGCGAGTTTCTCTCCGTTGGTGGCAGTAGTTTGTATGTTTGTTTCCATCTCTCATAGTCATAGTGCCACTAAGCAGGCACAAACGCGTGTCTCGTTAATTCACTGATACAAGAGAACTGGCGTTCCCCTGCACACCGAACAAGTAGGGACATCCACAAACGGACGGTCAAACTGAACGTTTAAATCAAACTTTGAAACAATATCTAAGATGTTATGTCTCTGACACCAAGAGGTCTTGGTTGGATTCGTTATGGATGGCAGAAGTGGCTTACAACACATCACCTCATTCGTCTACTGGGTCCACTCCTTTTGAAGTGTTGTATGGTTACGTGCCTAACACCATTCCTTTAACTCTAACCCAATATACAGTGTAATACACCAGCTGTTCAGGACACTGTTCAATTCATGCAGAGCGTTCATCAACAGATCCACAAACGACTTTTGCAAAGTAAAGAAAAATACAAAGAACAATTTGATAAGCACCATCGATCTGGTCCCCAGTATGTTCCTGGAGACAAAGTGTGGCTATCCACAAAAAACGTTGTCTTTAAACAAAGAAACATGTTCCATCCAAAGTTCATAGGTCCGTATTCGGTGATTCGTCAGGTTAATCCAGTAACGTATAAATTACTTTTACCCACGACTTTGCGAATTCACCCTGTATTTAATACCTCTCTTTTAAAACCTGCTGGACAAACTACGTCTAAAAGACCAGCACCTCTTCTGGTTCATGGGAACTGGGAGTATGAAGTACAAAGAATTTTGGATTCCAAACGCAGAGGTGCTAAATTATGGTATCTCATTTCCTGGAAGGGATATGGGCCTGAAAATGATTCTTGGGAACCAGCTGAAAATGTGCATGCTTCTCGTTTGATACGACACTTCCACCTTCAAAATCCTTTGAAGCCGGGCCCTAGACCGCTTCGGGGAGGGGGAAGTACTGTCAGGACTAGGGTGGGTTGCGGTCTAGGGCCCGCCCCATCCTGTAGGCACATACGCCTGTTCCTGTGCGATCAACCCGTAAGTGGTAAAAGTCATAGAGGAGCCCCTGGAGGATTGTTTTTTTTAAACTTTATTTTTGGTGCAGAAACATACAAAAGGCATCAAATTGTTCAGGGCACCTCGCCAGTGACATAAATCAATGCTTCAACATCATTAAATTTTGGTATAACACAGCCATTCAGCCCACATCCCGGAGGTCGGGCGGCAACAGCAAATCAGTGTCACAATTAGCGATTCCTACGGCGGCCCCCAAACTCCGCTCCACGGATCAACTAGTTTCTGCTTTTCTTATGGTCCTAGACGTACGACCCCATCACTTACCGGACTAATGACCTGAATGGTGTGCACCGTGCGTGCCAGAAGTATGCCGCTCTCAGCCTGATGACAACCCCCTAATTCTATACTCATCCTCAGTGTGGGGCCCGTACCGTTCGGTCGCTCCACTGGGAGTCGCCAATCTAGCTACACCCTCCCAGGAACTAACTATTCATTGCTAATAGGGCTGTCTGCCTTGCACCAAGAGTAAATATCTTCCCTGTCCCAACAACCCCCCCCCCCCTAAAACCGTTGTAGCTGGTGTGGGCCTACTTCCAAGTTCTTAGCATCTGAAGGGAGGAAATCTATAGGGTCGCATGCAATCATCCGTATCTCATAAGGAACATCACACAGAACACTCAACCACTATTCATCTGCTGGTAGGAGGCTGTCACTGAGCGCATTCACTAGTTCTGCCCATGCACGTGCTGCCTCTAGGCTCCTCTCATTAGCGGTGCGGGCTGCCTGGCGTAATCTGATCACGCTCTCATTATGGGCCCATTTCTGGAATTCGTTCGCCCATCGCCTGCTAGAGGGGCCCTCCCTCGACTTCCAGTGCCATGTGATTTCCCTCTGGGCCAATATGAGGCCCAAGTCAATGAATTTTCTAGTGATCTTAGTTGTCCTAGTGTGAGGAAACCGAAGCAACAAACAGGTCGCCATGTGCCACTTGCCGCTCCGTCACTTCATTAAGAAGTTCCCCTACCTCGGACCAAAATGTCCCCAATTTCGGACAGTCCCACATCATGTGATCGAGCTCCACCTCAGGTGCCAGGCACCTAGGGCACGCTGCATCCTGCACTTGAAAATATTTTCGGATCTTCCCCGGAGTTAGGTAGGCTCTATGTAGTATAAAAAAGTGTACTTGTTGAAAGCGCGCATTCCTACACCCTTTCCAAGTTCTCGTCAAAATATGACCCCAGACCGTCTCCGGGATGGGTTTCCCTATACTTGCCTCCCATTTTTGTCTGAGAGTCACTAGGGCCTCCAGTCCTTCACACAGCATTCGTGAGTGTAGGCAGGTGACCGCTTTAATAGTACCTGCCGCCATTACCACAGATTGGCATCCATTGTGGTGTGTGGTTCCAACTGCCCTGTTTTCCAGTGTTTCCTCATAGCAGTGGTTACCGCCATATGTAATAGGAAATCTCCGTCCGGAATGCCAAATTGGTCTTGCAACACCTGGAAGGGTAGCAACTCGCCTTCAGCGTACAAGTCACCCACCACTTGTAACCCCAGTTCCTTCCAGTCCAGTAGCCGGGACCAATCCCCTCCATGCGGCAGTGCCGTAAGCATGCCCAGGGGGATTTCGGGTGCATAGGGATGTTCCACTTTCACCTTCTTCCGGCTCCTATTCCAGCACAGCCTCAGCGCCTTCTCCTCCCAAGTCAGATTACGGACCACTAGGTGTTGTTGCATGATAATGTAGGATAGGACATGCCTCTGTATTCCAGATCCCCGAGCCTCTTCCGGACCCCTGAATTCTCTGGCTACATGCTGTGTAAGGACCTGCAATTGCGCTGCCAAGTAGTAAAGTTTGAAATTCGGAACTGCCATTCCCCCCTCCACTTTGGGCCGCAACAGCGTGTCCAATGCTACCCGCCTCTTTCCCGTCCCCCACAAAAAGTCAATAGTGAGCGTCCGCAGTTCTCGAAAGTACCGAGGAGGCACCCAGAGCGGAAGAGTACGAAAAAAGTAGAGGAGGCGTGGCAAAGCTACCATTTTGAGCAGTGCAACTCTCCCCAACACCGAGAGAGGCAAGGTTGCCCAGAACGCCACACTGCCCCTCGGTGCCCTTATGCAGCGTCCAATATTCCCCTCCAGTACATCCTCCGCCCTAAGATAAATCCCGACTCCCAAGTAGGTAAAGCACGATCGTTCCCACAGTAAATCAGCAGGTTGGCGCGGTTGGGGTGCATCCATCCTCAGAGGAAAGACACACGTTTTGATCCAGTTCACACGGAGGCCAGACAGCCTCCCAAAGTCCGACAGCATGGTCATCGCCCCCTCCAGTGCCAATGTCGCGTCCGCTAAGAACAGCAGCAAATCATCCGCATACATCGAGATGTAGTGCGAGAGTCCACCACAGACCAGGCCCTCATACGCCACTCCCGATCTGGTGTAGACCGCTAGCGGTTCTATTGCGAGCGCAAACAGCAGGGGGGAGAGCGAGCACCCCTGTCTCGTGCCTCTCTGCACTGGGTATTCTGATGATATAACCGAGCCCAATCGCACCCGAGCCGTAGCGAAGGAGTACAAGACCTTCGTCCAGCGCCTAAAACGCGCGCCTAAGCCAAATCTTTCCAATACCTTATCAAGATATTCCCACTCGAGGCTGTCAAACGCCTTTTCTATATCCACCGACAGCACTGCTGATGTTGCCTCTTCCACCAGATCACTATCCAATATTCTAATAAGACGGCGGATATTGGTCGAGGTGTTCCTAGTTGGTATGAACCCTGCTTGGTCCCCGTGGACCAAGGTAGTCATATGGGACATTAGTCTTGTTGCCAGTATACGACTCAGTATCTTGTAGTCCACCGTCAACATAGACAGTGGCCTATAAGAGGTCACGTTATCTCCCTCCCTCCCAGGTTTCAACAGGGGGACTACCAGCGCCACCCTCATGGATTCGGGCATGTATCCCAGCTCCAGCGCCTCGTTATATACCGCCTGCAGCTGGGGTGCCAATGGGTCAATGTACGTCAGATAAAAAACTCTATAGGAAGTCCATCCACCCCCGGAGTCTTGTTCCTGGCCATGCTCTTAATTGCTCCCCTAATTTCAGCAACAGTGACAGCTTGACCCAAGCTTTTTGCGTCCTCTTCCTCTAGTTGCGGTAACTGTATCCCCGATAAATAACCCTCAATCTCCATTGTAGTCGCTTCCAGGTGGTTTTGATACAGCGTCGTATAGTACCGCAAGAAGCGCGAGACGACCTCAGATTGCGAGCAGGCCACCCTCCCAGATTCCTCACGAACACTCAGGACCGGGCAAACCCCCTGCCTCGGATTCGCCATTATTGCCAGGAGCGTGCCTACCTTATCCCCCTCAGCATGTACCTTTACCCTATATTGCTTATAGTCGTAACTGCGCAGCCTTTCTGTCTCAGTGGCCACGAGCTCCCTAGCCACCAATAGCCGGTCCTGCAATTCCCTCCGTTCTGGCCTTTGTTTTTCCACCTCCCGTAGCGCCTCCTCCGCTTTTGCGACCTCCTTTACAACCACTGCCCTTTCACCCGCATGCTTACTGATGCAGAGCCCTCTCACCACCACTTTAAACGCATTCCACTCCATTCCCCTAGTAGATGTCGAGTTCTTGTTGGTAGCAAAGTAGTCCTCAATACCCTCTTTGATTGTAGTCCTAAAGACTAGATCCTCCAGGGTATCCGGGCGTAAACGCCAGGTGGGCACCTCTGTTCTCATGCGCTGCCATTTAAAGGAAACTACCTGGAGGTTATGGTCTGAAATGGTCCTAGTTAGGTATTCCGAGTGTACCGCTAAGGGCGCCAGTGCCTGGGTGCACAGAATAGTGTCAATTCTAACATCAAGTTCGTGGATAGCCGAAAAGAAGGAGTAATCCCTATCTTCAGGATGGTGCACTCTCCACATGTCAATCAACCCCCATCCGCTCTGTCATTCTGCCCTCTTCCTCGCAATCTTGCGGACCTGGGATTCTGCCAACGGAGGATGCGACCTGTCCAGGGCCACATCTGTAAGCGAATTAAAGTCTCCCCCCATAATCACTCGGCCCGATAAGAGATGAGCCAGTTTTCCGGAGATGACATCCAAAAATCGGGGCTGGTCTGTGTTTGGAGCATATACGCTACATAACACCACCTCTGTGTCATACAATCTTCCCGCCACCGCCACATATCTACCCTCAGGGTCTATCACAGTGTGTGCAGCTTGGAACGGGGTCCCCGCCCTCACCCACACCAACACTCCACCTAGCAAACGCAGAGTAAGCAGTACCAAACACCTGACCTCTCCACCTTCGCTGCAGCGCAGTACATTCTTGTTTAGTGAGATGGGTCTCTTGCAGCAAAGCTATCTGGACACCTCTTCTTATCAGATATGCATGCTCCTTGTGGCGCCTCGACATGGTATGTAATCCGCGCACGTTCCACGTGATACACTTCAAATCAGGTAATGTCCCCATTGCTGCACTCCCAATCTTTCCCCTCCTGCATAATTTGTTTGCCCACACCAGCTGTGCCCCCCCTTAAACACAAAACACCCCCCCAAACTTCCATTACCCTCCCCCCCAGAACAGGTCCCAATAACGCATTTATCAGTACCCATCCAAACTGTCCTAACAATTCACACAATACTATCCTGCAGTAGCCACCACAGGTTACCTTAAGGGCAATGGGGTGGTGATCCAGCTCCGACAGGTGGCAGCGCTCGCGCCAGCCCCCCGCCCTCCATATCCCGCAATAATAAATCAGACATGGAATTCACGACTGTTACCGGATTCCCCGATATCGCCATTCTCAGTTTACCACCGGTGAGTCCCAGACAGAGGTAATTCACTTATAAATCATCAGCTAATCTAGGTGTCATCTCCGGGCCTTTGGTACTCTCGTCCTCCGACACCTCCGTACCAGATTGTCTCCCGTTCTCCTCGGATTCAGATCCCTTGGTCGAGCCCTCCCGCTGAGAACCAGTGATCGCCGCTGTAGCCGCCAAGGCCCCCTGTTTGTCAGCCTCCATTTGCACACGTTGCAGCGCCCGTTGTGATTTGTTCTTCTTGCGGAGGCGCTGCGATTGGAGCATCCACACCGGCTTGAGTGCGCCCCCCTCATTTCTGCCCCTGCGATCAGTACCTGCCCTATATCTTTCAAGCCAAGACCAGGCCTCTTCAGGTGTCAGTAAAAACTGCGTCGACCCGTCCAGTATCACTCTCAGTTTAGCCGGGAACAGTAGCGAATATTGTATGCCTTCCTCCTCAGTTCTTTTTTGACAGATAGGTATGAGGCCCTACGCCGTTGTATGTCCTGAGTATAATCCGGGAAAATTGTCACAGCACTGTTCTCTATCTGGAAGGGGCCCGTTGAGCGTGCGTTTTGGATCAATAAATCCCTGTCTTTATAGTGAAGAACCCTGGCCACCACAGGACGGGGGGGTCGGCCCGGTGCAGGCGGCCTGGCCGGGACCCTATGAGCCCTCTCGAGTGTGAAGAAAGGAGAAAGGCCCTCAGGGGCCACCACAGTCCTGAACCAATTTTCCATGTACGCAACCATGTCCGTCCCTTCAACATTTTCGGGCAGGCCTACGACCCGAACGTTGTTTCGCCGGTTACGACTTTCGGCATCCTCGGCCTTCTTTTCCAGTGTCTCCAATCTCCTCAAGGCGTCCTCCAATTTGCGCTCAACCGTGACCACCGCTGGTTTGAGGTCCTGAAGGAGTGACTCACTGTCTTTAACCCTGTCCGCTAACTTCGAGTGACCAGCTCTCAAGAGCCCCAGCCCTGTCGCCACTTGAGTAATATCCTGATGAAAGGACTCTTTTGTCGCCGTTATAGCATCCAGGATTTGATCAAGGAGCTTGTTCAGTCTTTGTTCCGAGTTCTCAGCCGCGCCGTCCCCGGCGTCTCCGTTTTCTCCTGCAGGATCCATTGCCTCGTCTTTTCTGCCTTTAGGTTTCATTCCTTATGGACAGTCCAGCAAGGCACACGCCCAGGCTTCCAAGTTACGAACCAGAGTTGATAACTGCGCGGTTCACTGGATGTCCACAACACTCCCCTGGAGCCCGGGATAACTGACTCCGATATCTCTCCACGCGGTTCTCACCGGGACCCCCAGGCACGCAATCTTAGCAGGCCAACACAGTCATTCCGGCCCCTCCATGTCCCTTCTTGGTACAAGCCGCTTCAGGCGCCAATCCGCTACCGGGATGCTCCCCTCCGACTCTTCAGCCCCTTGTGTCTGCGCCCACCAAACCGCACCGTGTTGTGCCTCCACCTCGTCTCCGGGGCAGCAGCGCAGTGTCCCCAGCCGGTCACCAGCAGCGCCTCTGTACCTGCCGGTAAGTTCGTTGTGCGTGCACTATGGGGCTGCTCCACTCAGCTTGCTGCCACCTCTCCCAGACACCACCGCTGCCGGTCCCCCTTCGGGGCACCTTGCGCTGCCCTCCGCGGCCCCCGGCTGCCCAGCGCTGCTGGCCCAATCCCGCCCCCGCCTCCGCAGCGCCCAGACCAGGCCCGCAGCACCGCACTCACCGGTGGCCCTAGGGAAGGGCTTCCAGCCGCCACCACAGCACACGTCCGGCCACTGAATTCTGCCGCATCCGCCTCTCAGGCCGGTTCCGATCTGGGCTCCAAGCGCCTGCTCCCGGAGCCTCGGAGGCGCTCGATGTTACCGCAGCTCCCACTGTGCCACGGAGCTGCTTCTCTTCGCCGGTCCTCCTCAGCGGTCTCGACGTTGGCGCGGGCTGCCCCACCGACTTATGGCCACACAGCCTACGCCACCACCAGTGCTGGCGCCATCTTAGGGCTCCCCTCCTCTCTGCTGCTCCGATACCGCGGCGGTCTGTTATCTGCGCTTCTCTCACCGATCTTCACCGGAGCCTGTGCGGAGCGGCAGATTGCCTGCCGCGCTCCCTCTGCCAACAGTCCTTCAGCGCCAACCTCCGCAAATCGTGAGCAGCGGGTCGCGGGTCAGTTCTTCCTGGCGATCCCGGCCGCCATCTTGCGACTGCTCTGCCGATGTCGCTTGCCTCGTAGATCGCAGCTTTAGAGGGTGCCCCAAGTCACCAGGGAGCACCCCAGCGGGCAGAAAGGTCTTCGGAGTCGTTCCGACGTCTGTCCCCGTTTTTGGAACAGCAACTCAGGCAGTTCCCAGGATAATTGGCGGGATGAGGTACGGAGCTAGTCGCTCTAGCCGCCTACGCCATCGGCGCCCAAACCACGCCCCCTAGCCCCTGGAGGATTGTGGTGGTGAAAATGTTTAAAGATGCATGTTCTTGTGTCTGTACTAAGTTTTTCCCACTCAGTATGCGTGTGATTTGGCATCTCGCGCGAGATGCGTGAGATTTGGCACCTCACGCGAGATGCGTGAGATTTGGCATCTCACGCGAGATGCGTGAGGATTAACAGCTCACGCGAGATGCGTGAGGCTTGGCATCTCACGCGAGATGCGTGAGATTTGGCATCTCACGCGAGATGCGTGAGGTTTGGCATCTCACGCGAGATGCGTTGGGTTTGGCAGCTCACGCGAGATGCGTGAGGTTTGGCATCTCACGCGAGATGTGTGAGGTTTGGCATCTCACGCGAGATGCGTGAGGTTTGGCATCTCACGCGAGATGCGTGAGGTTTGGCATCTCACGCGAGATACGTGAGGTTTGGCATGTTACGCGAGATGCGTGAGGTTTGGCATCTCACGCGAGATGCGTGAGGTTTGGCATCTCACGCAAGATGCGTGAGGTTTGGCACCTCACGCGAGGTGCGTGAGGTTCGGCACCTCACGCGAGATGCGTGCGGTTCAGCACCTCACGCGACATGCGTGAGGTTCGGCAACTCACGCGAGATGCGTGAGGTCCGGCGCCTCACGCGACATGCGTGAGTTTCGGCACGGGCGCGCCTACGATGGCGTCAGCGGCCGCGCCCAGTTCCCCGTGCTCACTATTCAGCGTCTTTTGGTGAAGGAGGAAGAGGATCTTGGGGCTCCGTTTCTCTGCGAGGCCAGCTTTCTTCTTTTGATCGGTGGAGAGTTCTGGGTGCCTGAAGACTGCTACAACGCTCGCTGAGCTGCAGGAGGAGTTTAGAATCTGCGGAGACTTCTCTTCTTGATGGGCTCCCGGTGAGGCTAGCTTTTGGGGGGATTACCTGTCACTAACCCAGATTCAGAAGTAGAGTCAATCAATCAATCAGGAGTTTGTTAAAGCGCAACTACTCACCCGTAAGGGTCTCAAGGCGCTAGGGGTGGGGGGGTGCAGATTCCATTCCATCAAGGAGGGGGTCTGTCGAAGAGCCAGGTTTTGAGGTTTCTTGCGAAGATGGGGAGCGATGTTGTCTGTCTGAGGAGGAGCGGAAGGGCGTTCCATGCTTTGGCCGCGAGGAAGGAGAAGGAGCGGCCTCCAGATCTGGTCTTTCTGGTGCAGGGGACCACGGCGTAGGAGAGCTGGGCTGATTGTAGGGTCCTTTGGGGTGCGTGGAATTTGAGCCGGCTGTTCAGGTATGCTGGTCCAGTGCATTGGAGGGCCTTGTGTGCATGGGTGAGCATCTTAAAGGTGATTCTCGCCTCGGCGGGGAGCCAGTGGAGTGTGCGCAGGTGCTGGGAGATGTGGCAGTGTTTTGGCAGGTTGAGGACCAGTCTTGCGGCGGCGTTCTGGATGTTCTGTAGCTTGCGGATGAGGTTTTTGTTTTTTCCGGCATAGAGTGCGTTGCCGTAGTCGAGTCTGCTGGTGACCAGGGCGTGAGTGACTGTCTTTCGGTGTTCGAGGGTGATCCATTTGAAGGTCTTACGAAGGAGGGGAGGGTGTGGAAGCAGGAGGATGAGACCGAGTTGATCTGGCGGTCCATTTTGAGCTCGGTGTCCAGGATGATTCCCAGGTTGCGTGCGTGGTCTGTGGGGGTTGGCGGGTTTCCGAGGGCGGTGGGCCACCAGGTGTCGCTCCAGGCATCGGGGTTTGGGCCCATGATGAGTACTTCTGTTTTGTTGGTGTTTAGTTGTAGGCAGCTGTTTTTCATCCATTTGGCGACGGCTTCCATGCCTTCTCGAAAGTTGCGTCTGGCGGTGTTGGGCTCGTTGGATAGGGAGAGGATGAGCTGGGTGTCGTCTGCGTATGACACGATGTTGAGTCCGTAGGTTCTGACGATGGGGGCAAGTGGAGCCATGTAGACGTTGAAGAGCGTCGGGCTGAGGGAGGAGCCCGGGGGACTCCGCAGGTGGTAGGTGTGGGGTCTGAGAGGAAAGGGGGGAGTCTGACCTGTTGCGTCCTGCCGGAGAGGAAGGAGCAGATCCAGTCGAGGGCCTTGTCCTGGATTCCTGCGTCGTAGAGTCTGCGTATTAGGGTGCGGTGGGAGACTGTGTCGAACGCCGCTGATAGGTCTAGGAGGATGAGGGCTACTGTTTCTCCTTTGTCCAGTTGGGTGCGGATGTCGTCTGTTGCGGCGAGGACGGCGGTTTCCGTACTGTGGTTTTTTCTGAAGCCGGATTGGGAGGAGTCGAGGATGTTGTGTTCTTCAATGAATGTGGCGAGTTGGCTGTTGATGGCTTTCTCAATGACTTTCGCTGGGAAAGGGAGCAGGGAGATGGGTCTGTAGTTTTTGAGGTCGGTGGGGTCCGCTGAGGGTTTCTTTAGGAGGGGATTGACCTCGGCGTGTTTCCAATTGTCGGGGAACGAGGCGGTCGCCAGGGAGCGGTTGATGGTGTGGTGGAGCATGGGTGCGATGGTATCGGCGGCTCTGTTGAAGATGTGGCGGGGGCAGGGGTCCGTGGGGGCCCCTGAGTGGATTGACTTCATTGTCTTCAGTGTGTCTTCGATGGTGAGGGCTGTCCAGTCATCAATCGCTGGTTTCTGGGTGTCGGGGGTGGTTCGTGAGGGTTCAGTGTGTTGGTTGTCTTCGTCGAAGTTGTCATAGATGCTCTTGATTTTGTGGTGGAAAAAGGTGCTGAGTTTGTCGCAGAGGTCTTGTGAGGGAGGGATGTCGGTAGACTGGCTGGTGGGTTGGGCGAACTCCTTGATGATGCTGAAGAGTTCTTTGCTGTTGAGTGCGTGGGTGGAGATTCTGTCTTCAATCGCTTTTTTCCTCGTTTCTCTGATGAGTTGATGGGGGGCGTTGGTGGCGGCTCTGAAGTTGTTGTGGGCTTCTGTGGATTTGGTGTTTCTCCAGGCCTTTTCGAGTCGGCGGCGGCATGTGCACCTGGACTCTCGAAGTTCGGTGGTAAACCATCTGGCTTTCTTGGCACGGGTATTGTTGTTTTTCTTGAGGGGGGCTATGGTGTTGGTGCTGTCCGAGATCCATCTATGCAGGGTTCGGGCTGCGGTGTTGGGGTCGTCATTTTCCGCGATGGTTGGGGTGGAGTTGTTGAGTGAGGAGGTGAGCTGGTCGTCAGTGATTTTGGTCCAGTTTCTTTGTGGAAGCAGGTCCTGGTGTCTGTGGATGGTGTGTGTTCTGAAGGTGAAGTGGACGCAACGATGGTCGGTCCATAGGAGTTCGGTGGTGTGGCTGAAGGTGATGGAGTTTCCTGTAGTGAAGAGGGGGTCGAAGGTGTGTCCTGCTGAGTGCGTGGGCTCGGTCATGATCTGGCAGAGTCCAATGTTGTGGAGGTTGTCCAGGAGGCATGTGGTGTTGGGGTACCGTTGATTGTCGAGGTGGAAGTTGAGGTCTCCCAGCAGGGTGTAGTTGGTGGATGCGATGGCCTGCGGGGAGATAATGTCCGTGATGGAGTTGGCGAAGGGTCCGCGGGGTCCAGGGGGTCGGTAGATGAGGGTCCCTCGGAGGGCGGCGGTGGGGCTGGCCAGTATCTTGAAGTGAAGGTTTTCCATCAGTTTTGTGGACTCGTCAGGGAGTGTGCTCAGGCGGAGGCTGGATTTGTGGACCATGGCGATTCCTCCTCCTGGGTGGGTGGGGCGGTCCTTCCTGGAGATCTTGTATCCTTGGGGGATGGCGATGGCGATGTCCGGTCCCGAGGTGGCGTTGGTCCAGGTTTCGGTGAAGAATGCTACGTCCGGGGTGGTGCTGTCGAGGAGGTCCCAGATTTCTGTGGCGTGTTTGTGGAGGGATCGGACATTGAGGAGGATGCATTGCAGGGTCTTCGGTTCGGTTGTGTTCTTGTGGGCGGCTTGTGCTGGATCCGTGTTCTTGGCGGTGCTGCAAGTGTGCCGGCAGCGGTGACAGCTGAAGGGCCATGGGTGTCGGCTGGTGATGCTAGCTTGCAGTTGTTGTTGCAGCCTGGGTTGAGTGCGTGGAGTGCTGCTGGGTCGTAGCGTTGGCGGGGCGGAGGTCCAGGGTTCCTGGTGCTGGTCGCGGACGGGTCGCGGACGGGCGCAGACGTGCTTGCCTTTGACGCGCCTTCGGTGCACCAGCGGCGCGCCCGCGCAGTGGCCTCCATTATGTAGGGGTCGGGGAGGGCTGGACAGCTGGGAGGCGGGAGCGGGGAGAGGAGCTGGATTGGGCCGGTCGCGCTGGGGGGGAGGGGCCGCGGGGGCAGCAGCGGCGGGCAAGGTAAAGGGAGGAAAGAAGGGATAAAGAAAAAAGGGAAAATAAGCAGAAATAAGGCACAAAAGAGCAGAGATGCAGAAAAGGGCAGAAAGGTGAAAGATGGAAAGGGTAGAAAAACGAGTGAAAACGAGTGAAGGAGCAGAGGGAGAGAAAGGGAAAATGGGCAGAAATAAGGCACAAAAGAGCAGAGGTGCAGAAAGGTGAAAGATAGAAAGGGTAGAAAAACGAGTGAAGGAGCAGAGGGAGAGAAAGGTAAAATGGGCAGAAATAACGCACAAAAGAGCAGAGATGCAGAAAGGTGAAAGATAGAAAGGATAGAAAAACGAGTGAAGGAGCAGAGTGAGAGAAAGGAGACAGAGGTCCACTCTACAGGTAAGATTGCGAATCTTGTTAAAACCATTTCAGTGAATTATTAGGAACATTCAATTTGATTTTCAAGATCATTTACCTTATTCACGAGTGTGATTCTTGTTCAGTAGAAATTCTATGCATGTTTTCTCTAGCTCATTACCATATTCACGAGTGCGATTCTTGTTCTATAGTAGTTCCATGAATGTTTTTGGGAACACTTTTAAGTCACATAAAATAAGGAAATATAAGACACTGATTGTTTAGGTGATTGAAAACCTAGTCATAGAAAGACCTAAACCAAATTCTGCCGCTTATGCCTTTGAGCAGTTGATACTGAAGTGAAGTATTATCACCACAATATAGCGGATCTAAGAAAGGTCAACTAAGAGTCTGATTGTCTGAATAAACGCAAGCCACGAAGCTCTTAAGCAAGTTCCTGGTTGAAGGACAGAATCTGATGTCCTAATTTACGTCTTTGTGCGAAGGAAAGTGCGTGTATTTTTGTTTGCGAGTAACTTTTCCTTTTCAGATCTCCTTCCCAGCTGTTCCCTTCCTAATTCCCTTTCCCCCCGCTTAATCACTTCAATACTCTGTGTAATCATTACAATCAGAGTTGGAGGTATTGAGAGGTGGGCCCCTTATATCATCACTCCAGACCCTGAGGAAGAAGCAACCTGACAGAATAGTGAGCCCACGAATAATATTCCTCCCGGTCTGAGAGTTTTGACATTATGGCCACCATGGATGATTTAATGAGGGTTATTGTTCAGATGCAAACAGATTTAACTGAAGCTAGGAATGCCACTGCAATGCTCTCTGATAAAGTAGATAGGATACAGCGATTAAGTACTCCGCTTCCTCCTCTCCGTTCTCTGCAGCATACAGACTGAGAGAAATGACGCTGTTGGGGCAGCCGTCGGAACCAATCGGTGCTGGCTGCGGTGATACAGTGTTCGTATAGTGCCGGAAAAAGCCTTATAACCCAAGTGACAAAGTGTGTTAAAGTGCACGAGATTGTGCAAAAATTACTCACGTACTCATTAAACGAGTAGTGGAGAATCTAGGGGAAAAATAAGGTGTATATCAGACAAAGGTAGGCTGACAGAGTAAATACAAAAACTCGACTCGCGCTTTAAAAAGTGAAGCGCTTCAGAAAAGATGCGAAAAGGGTACGGGAACGTAGCCCTCTCAGGACCGCTTACCTGGTGAGATTAGATACGCGCGTTCAGGGAACCGTCCATAACACCGTGTACGGTGATACTGACATTAGTGTGCTCATTATATACGCACAGGTATAAAAAGAAGGAGAGATCATCAAAAGAAAAGAACTAAGAAAAAAGATGGGTTATAAGGCTTTTTCCGGCACTATACGAACACTGTATCAGTTACGCTAGTGTGATTTTGAAATAGACGCTTGTTTACACTCATGTATTTTCGAAATGTGATGTCTCTTCCTATTTGAAATTGAACTTATTGGTTGTACTGTATCGATTTTTTCTAGAATGCACTCCCTGATGAAGAGCGGAATGTCCGCTCGAAATGCATTGGAGATTGGAAAATAATTTCAGGAGGTCCTTTGAAATAATTGGAAACTAATGAAATTTAAATGAACTCTTTTCGTTTTGAAAAAATGAAAAAATAAAAAAAGATTCAAACTGTGAAAATATGAAGCTCTGATTGTGATCACTTATAAGGAGTGCCCCAGTTGGGCTTGTGACCAAATTCCATTTGGAAACACTCATTTAAGGTGGTTTGTGTTGCACCACACGCCGGGACTCCTTTACCCTGTCACCCGGGATGCTCAGCTCATGCATGCCTCCTTGTGCGCCGGCTCGGGTCCGTTGGCAGTGGCGTGCAGGTGCTTGGTGCTTCTATGGATGCTCTGAGCTCTTCTTGCGGCTGCGTTTGGCAACCCGTGCCTGACTGTGATGGGGCAGGTGGGACTGCGATGTCGCCGTGCCACCTGCCCTTGCTCTGGGAAGATATGGTCCTGTGCAGTGAGAGCGCTCACGCCTGATTCTTGGTTTCCCGTTCCGACTTCCTTCCCATGTGGTGAGTGCCATCGTGCATGTGCATACATAATAATAAAAAATTAAAACAATATCACATCGAATAAACTCTGAAGACTGTACATTGTTGGCACGTTCCTTGGGTTACCTTAAATAAGGGCCTCTGTGACTGTGTGTAAATGAGTTGTAACATTTAACCCAATTCAGCCGAAAATACAGTCATGCTTTGCATTAAGTATAAAAGTTCCGAGTAAATAAAGTGCGAGTTTCTCTCCGTTTGTGGCAGTAGTTTGTATGTTTGTTTCCATCTCTCATAGTCATAGTGCCACTAAGCAGGCACAAACGCGTGTCTCGTTAATTCACTGATACAAGAGAACTGGCGTTCCCCTGCACACCGAACAAGTAGGGACATCCACAAACGGACGGTCAAACTGAACGTTTAAATCAAACTTTGAAACAATATCTAAGATGTTATGTCTCTGACACCAAGAGGTCTTGGTTGGATTCGTTATGGATGGCAGAAGTGGCTTACAACACATCACCTCATTCGTCTACTGGGTCCACTCCTTTTGAAGTGTTGTATGGTTACGTGCCTAACACCATTCCTTTAACTCTAACCCAATATACAGTGTAATACACCAGCTGTTCAGGACACTGTTCAATTCATGCAGAGCGTTCATCAACAGATCCACAAACGACTTTTGCAAAGTAAAGAAAAATACAAAGAACAATTTGATAAGCACCATCGATCTGGTCCCCAGTATGTTCCTGGAGACAAAGTGTGGCTATCCACAAAAAACGTTGTCTTTAAACAAAGAAACATGTTCCATCCAAAGTTCATAGGTCCGTATTCGGTGATTCGTCAGGTTAATCCAGTAACGTATAAATTACTTTTACCCACGACTTTGCGAATTCACCCTGTATTTAATACCTCTCTTTTAAAACCTGCTGGACAAACTACGTCTAAAAGACCAGCACCTCTTCTGGTTCATGGGAACTGGGAGTATGAAGTACAAAGAATTTTGGATTCCAAACGCAGAGGTGCTAAATTATGGTATCTCATTTCCTGGAAGGGATATGGGCCTGAAAATGATTCTTGGGAACCAGCTGAAAATGTGCATGCTTCTCGTTTGATACGACACTTCCACCTTCAAAATCCTTTGAAGCCGGGCCCTAGACCGCTTCGGGGAGGGGGAAGTACTGTCAGGACTAGGGCGGGTTGCGGTCTAGGGCCCGCCCCATCCTGTAGGCACATACGCCTGTTCCTGTGCGATCAACCCGTAAGTGGTAAAAGTCATAGAGGAGCCCCTGGAGGATTGTTTTTTTTAAACTTTATTTTTGGTGCAGAAACATACAAAAGGCATCAAATTGTTCAGGGCACCTCGCCAGTGACATAAATCAATGCTTCAACATCATTAAATTTTGGTATAACACAGCCATTCAGCCCACATCCCGGAGGTCGGGCGGCAACAGCAAATCAGTGTCACAATTAGCGATTCCTACGGCGGCCCCCAAACTCCGCTCCACGGATCAACTAGTTTCTGCTTTTCTTATGGTCCTAGACGTACGACCCCATCACTTACCGGACTAATGACCTGAATGGTGTGCACCGTGCGTGCCAGAAGTATGCCGCCCTCAGCCTGATGACAACCCCCTAATTCTATACTCATCCTCAGTGTGGGGCCCGTACCGTTCGGTCGCTCCACTGGGAGTCGCCAATCTAGCTACACCCTCCCAGGAACTAACTATTCATTGCTAATAGGGCTGTCTGCCTTGCACCAAGAGTAAATATCTTCCCTGTCCCAACAACCCCCCCCCCCCTAAAACCGTTGTAGCTGGTGTGGGCCTACTTCCAAGTTCTTAGCATCTGAAGGGAGGAAATCTATAGGGTCGCATGCAATCATCCGTATCTCATAAGGAACATCACACAGAACACTCAACCACTATTCATCTGCTGGTAGGAGGCTGTCACTGAGCGCATTCACTAGTTCTGCCCATGCACGTGCTGCCTCTAGGCTCCTCTCATTAGCGGTGCGGGCTGCCTGGCGTAATCTGATCACGCTCTCATTATGGGCCCATTTCTGGAATTCGTTCGCCCATCGCCTGCTAGAGGGGCCCTCCCTCGACTTCCAGTGCCATGTGATTTCCCTCTGGGCCAATATGAGGCCCAAGTCAATGAATTTACTAGTGATCTTAGTTGTCCTAGTGTCAGGAAACCGAAGCAACAAACAGGTCGCCATGTGCCACTTGCCGCTCCGTCACTTCATTAAGAAGTTCCCCTACCTCGGACCAAAATGTCCCCAATTTCGGACAGTCCCACATCATGTGATCGAGCTCCACCTCAGGTGCCAGGCACCTAGGGCACGCTGCATCCTGCACTTGAAAATATTTTCGGATCTTCCCCGGAGTTAGGTAGGCTCTATGTAGTATAAAAAAGTGTACTTGTTGAAAGCGCGCATTCCTACACCCTTTCCAAGTTCTCGTCAAAATATGACCCCAGACCGTCTCCGGGATGGGTTTCCCTATACTTGCCTCCCATTTTTGTCTGAGAGTCACTAGGGCCTCCAGTCCTTCACACAGCATTCGTGAGTGTAGGCAGGTGACCGCTTTAATAGTACCTGCCGCCATTACCACAGATTGGCATCCATTGTGGTGTGTGGTTCCAACTGCCCTGTTTTCCAGTGTTTCCTCATAGCAGTGGTTACCGCCATATGTAATAGGAAATCTCCGTCCGGAATGCCAAATTGGTCTTGCAACACCTGGAAGGGTAGCAACTCGCCTTCAGCGTACAAGTCACCCACCACTTGTAACCCCAGTTCCTTCCAGTCCAGTAGCCGGGACCAATCCCCTCCATGCGGCAGTGCCGTAAGCATGCCCAGGGGGATTTCGGGTGCATAGGGATGTTCCACTTTCACCTTCTTCCGGCTCCTATTCCAGCACAGCCTCAGCGCCTTCTCCTCCCAAGTCAGATTCCGGACCACTAGGTGTTGTTGCATGATAATGTAGGATAGGACATGCCTCTGTATTCCAGATCCCCGAGCCTCTTCCGGACCCCTGAATTCTCTGGCTACATGCTGTGTAAGGACCTGCAATTGCGCTGCCAAGTAGTAAAGTTTGAAATTCGGAACTGCCATTCCCCCCTCCACTTTGGGCCGCAACAGCGTGTCCAATGCTACCCGCCTCTTTCCCGTCCCCCACAAAAAGTCAATAGTGAGCGTCCGCAGTTCTCGAAAGTACCGAGGAGGCACCCAGAGCGGAAGAGTACGAAAAAAGTAGAGGAGGCGTGGCAAAGCTACCATTTTGAGCAGTGCAACTCTCCCCAACACCGAGAGAGGCAAGGTTGCCCAGAACGCCACACTGCCCCTCGGTGCCCTTATGCAGCGTCCAATATTCCCCTCCAGTACATCCTCCGCCCTAAGATAAATCCCGACTCCCAAGTAGGTAAAGCACGATCGTTCCCACAGTAAATCAGCAGGTTGGCGCGGTTGGGGTGCATCCATCCTCAGAGGAAAGACACACGTTTTAGTCCAGTTCACACGGAGGCCAGACAGCCTCCCTAAGTCCGACAGCATGGTCATCGCCCCCTCCAGTGCCAATGTCGCGTCCGCTAAGAACAGCAGCAAATCATCCGCATACATCGAGATGTAGTGCGAGAGTCCACCACAGACCAGGCCCTCATACGCCACTCCCGATCTGGTGTAGACCGCTAGCGGTTCTATTGCGAGCGCAAACAGCAGGGGGGAGAGCGAGCACCCCTGTCTCGTGCCTCTCTGCACTGGGTATTCTGATGATATAACCGAGCCCAATCGCACCCGAGCCGTAGCGAAGGAGTACAAGACCTTCGTCCAGCGCCTAAAACGCGCGCCTAAGCCAAATCTTTCCAATACCTTATCAAGATATTCCCACTCGAGGCTGTCAAACGCCTTTTCTATATCCACCGACAGCACTGCTGATGTTGCCTCTTCCACCAGATCACTATCCAATATTCTAATAAGACGGCGGATATTGGTCGAGGTGTTCCTAGTTGGTATGAACCCTGCTTGGTCCCCGTGGACCAAGGTAGTCATATGGGACATTAGTCTTGTTGCCAGTATACGACTCAGTATCTTGTAGTCCACCGTCAACATAGACAGTGGCCTATAAGAGGTCACGTTATCTCCCTCCCTCCCAGGTTTCAACAGGGGGACTACCAGCGCCACCCTCATGGATTCGGGCATGTATCCCAGCTCCAGCGCCTCGTTATATACCGCCTGCAGCTGGGGTGCCAATGGGTCAATGTACGTCAGATAAAAAACTCTATAGGAAGTCCATCCACCCCCGGAGTCTTGTTCCTGGCCATGCTCTTAATTGCTCCCCTAATTTCAGCAACAGTGACAGCTTGACCCAAGCTTTTTGCGTCCTCTTCCTCTAGTTGCGGTAACTGTATCCCCGATAAATAACCCTCAATCTCCATTGTAGTCGCTTCCAGGTGGTTTTGATACAGCGTCGTATAGTACCGCAAGAAGCGCGAGACGACCTCAGATTGCGAGCAGGCCACCCTCCCAGATTCCTCACGAACACTCAGGACCGGGCAAACCCCCTGCCTCGGATTCGCCATTATTGCCAGGAGCGTGCCTACCTTATCCCCCTCAGCATGTACCTTTACCCTATATTGCTTATAGTCGTAACTGCGCAGCCTTTCTGTCTCAGTGGCCACGAGCTCCCTAGCCACCAATAGCCGGTCCTGCAATTCCCTCCGTTCTGGCCTTTGTTTTTCCACCTCCCGTAGCGCCTCCTCCGCTTTTGCGACCTCCTTTACAACCACTGCCCTTTCACCCGCATGCTTACTGATGCAGAGCCCTCTCACCACCACTTTAAACGCATTCCACTCCATTCCCCTAGTAGATGTCGAGTTCTTGTTGGTAGCAAAGTAGTCCTCAATACCCTCTTTGATTGTAGTCCTAAAGACTAGATCCTCCAGGGTATCCGGGCGTAAACGCCAGGTGGGCACCTCTGTTCTCATGCGCTGCCATTTAAAGGAAACTACCTGGAGGTTATGGTCTGAAATGGTCCTAGTTAGGTATTCCGAGTGTACCGCTAAGGGCGCCAGTGCCTGGGTGCACAGAATAGTGTCAATTCTAACATCAAGTTCGTGGATAGCCGAAAAGAAGGAGTAATCCCTATCTTCAGGATGGTGCACTCTCCACATGTCAATCAACCCCCATCCGCTCTGTCATTCTGCCCTCTTCCTCGCAATCTTGCGGACCTGGGATTCTGCCAACGGAGGATGCGACCTGTCCAGGGCCACATCTGTAAGCGAATTAAAGTCTCCCCCCATAATCACTCGGCCCGATAAGAGATGAGCCAGTTTTCCGGAGATGACATCCAAAAATCGGGGCTGGTCTGTGTTTGGAGCATATACGCTACATAACACCACCTCTGTGTCATACAATCTTCCCGCCACCGCCACATATCTACCCTCAGGGTCTATCACAGTGTGTGCAGCTTGGAACGGGGTCCCCGCCCTCACCCACACCAACACTCCACCTAGCAAACGCAGAGTAAGCAGTACCAAACACCTGACCTCTCCACCTTCGCTGCAGCGCAGTACATTCTTGTTTAGTGAGATGGGTCTCTTGCAGCAAAGCTATCTGGACACCTCTTCTTATCAGATATGCATGCTCCTTGTGGCGCCTCGACATGGTATGTAATCCGCGCACGTTCCACGTGATACACTTCAAATCAGGTAATGTCCCCATTGCTGCACTCCCAATCTTTCCCCTCCTGCATAATTTGTTTGCCCACACCAGCTGTGCCCCCCCTTAAACACAAAACACCCCCCCAAACTTCCATTACCCTCCCCCCCAGAACAGGTCCCAATAACGCATTTATCAGTACCCATCCAAACTGTCCTAACAATTCACACAATACTATCCTGCAGTAGCCACCACAGGTTACCTTAAGGGCAATGGGGTGGTGATCCAGCTCCGACAGGTGGCAGCGCTCGCGCCAGCCCCCCGCCCTCCATATCCCGCAATAATAAATCAGACATGGAATTCACGACTGTTACCGGATTCCCCGATATCGCCATTCTCAGTTTACCACCGGTGAGTCCCAGACAGAGGTAATTCACTTATAAATCATCAGCTAATCTAGGTGTCATCTCCGGGCCTTTGGTACTCTCGTCCTCCGACACCTCCGTACCAGATTGTCTCCCGTTCTCCTCGGATTCAGATCCCTTGGTCGAGCCCTCCCGCTGAGAACCAGTGATCGCCGCTGTAGCCGCCAAGGCCCCCTGTTTGTCAGCCTCCATTTGCACACGTTGCAGCGCCCGTTGTGATTTGTTCTTCTTGCGGAGGCGCTGCGATTGGAGCATCCACACCGGCTTGAGTGCGCCCCCCTCATTTCTGCCCCTGCGATCAGTACCTGCCCTATATCTTTCAAGCCAAGACCAGGCCTCTTCAGGTGTCAGTAAAAACTGCGTCGACCCGTCCAGTATCACTCTCAGTTTAGCCGGGAACAGTAGCGAATATTGTATGCCTTCCTCCTCAGTTCTTTTTTGACAGATAGGTATGAGGCCCTACGCCGTTGTATGTCCTGAGTATAATCCGGGAAAATTGTCACAGCACTGTTCTCTATCTGGAAGGGGCCCGTTGAGCGTGCGTTTTGGATCAATAAATCCCTGTCTTTATAGTGAAGAACCCTGGCCACCACAGGACGGGGGGGTCGGCCCGGTGCAGGCGGCCTGGCCGGGACCCTATGAGCCCTCTCGAGTGTGAAGAAAGGAGAAAGGCCCTCAGGGGCCACCACAGTCCTGAACCAATTTTCCATGTACGCAACCATGTCCGTCCCTTCAACATTTTCGGGCAGGCCTACGACCCGAACGTTGTTTCGCCGGTTACGACTTTCGGCATCCTCGGCCTTCTTTTCCAGTGTCTCCAATCTCCTCAAGGCGTCCTCCAATTTGCGCTCAACCGTGACCACCGCTGGTTTGAGGTCCTGAAGGAGTGACTCACTGTCTTTAACCCTGTCCGCTAACTTCGAGTGATCAGCTCTCAAGAGCCCCAGCCCTGTCGCCACTTGAGTAATATCCTGATGAAAGGACTCTTTTGTCGCCGTTATAGCATCCAGGATTTGATCAAGGCGCTTGTTCAGTCTTTGTTCCGAGTTCTCAGCCGCGCCGTCCCCGGCGTCTCCGTTTTCTCCTGCAGGATCCATTGCCTCGTCTTTTCTGCCTTTAGGTTTCATTCCTTATGGACAGTCCAGCAAGGCACACGCCCAGGCTTCCAAGTTACGAACCAGAGTTGATAACTGCGCGGTTCACTGGATGTCCACAACACTCCCCTGGAGCCCGGGATAACTGACTCCGATATCTCTCCACGCGGTTCTCACCGGGACCCCCAGGCACGCAATCTTAGCAGGCCAACACAGTCATTCCGGCCCCTCCATGTCCCTTCTTGGTACAAGCCGCTTCAGGCGCCAATCCGCTACCGGGATGCTCCCCTCCGACTCTTCAGCCCCTTGTGTCTGCGCCCACCAAACCGCACCGTGTTGTGCCTCCACCTCGTCTCCGGGGCAGCAGCGCAGTGTCCCCAGCCGGTCACCAGCAGCGCCTCTGTACCTGCCGGTAAGTTCGTTGTGCGTGCACTATGGGGCTGCTCCACTCAGCTTGCTGCCACCTCTCCCAGACACCACCGCTGCCGGTCCCCCTTCGGGGCACCTTGCGCTGCCCTCCGCGGCCCCCGGCTGCCCAGCGCTGCTGGCCCAATCCCGCCCCGCCTCCGCAGCGCCCAGACCAGGCCCGCAGCACCGCACTCACCGGTGGCCCTAGGGAAGGGCTTCCAGCCGCCACCACAGCACACGTCCGGCCACTGAATTCTGCCGCATCCGCCTCTCAGGCCGGTTCCGATCTGGGCTCCAAGCGCCTGCTCCCGGAGCCTCGGAGGCGCTCGATGTTACCGCAGCTCCCACTGTGCCACGGAGCTGCTTCTCTTCGCCGGTCCTCCTCAGCGGTCTCGACGTTGGCGCGGGCTGCCCCACCAACTTATGGCCACACAGCCTACGCCACCACCAGTGCTGGCGCCATCTTAGGGCTCCCCTCCTCTCTGCTGCTCCGATACCGCGGCGGTCTGTTATCTGCGCTTCTCTCACCGATCTTCACCGGAGCCTGTGCGGAGCGGCAGATTGCCTGCCGCGCTCCCTCTGCCAACAGTCCTTCAGCGCCAACCTCCGCAAATCGTGAGCAGCGGGTCGCGGGTCAGTTCTTCCTGGCGATCCCGGCCGCCATCTTGCGACTGCTCTGCCGATGTCGCTTGCCTCGTAGATCGCAGCTTTAGAGGGTGCCCCAAGTCACCAGGGAGCACCCCAGCGGGCAGAAAGGTCTTCGGAGTCGTTCCGACGTCTGTCCCCGTTTTTGGAACAGCAACTCAGGCAGTTCCCAGGATAATTGGCGGGATGAGGTACGGAGCTAGTCGCTCTAGCCGCCTACGCCATCGGCGCCCAAACCACGCCCCCTAGCCCCTGGAGGATTGTGATGGTGAAAATGTTTAAAGATGCATGTTCTTGTGTCTGTACTAAGTTTTTCCCACTCAGTATGCGTGTGATTTGGCATCTCGCGCGAGATGCGTGAGATTTGGCACCTCACGCGAGATGCGTGAGATTTGGCATCTCACGCGAGATGCGTGAGGATTAACAGCTCACGCGAGATGCGTGAGGCTTGGCATCTCACGCGAGATGCGTGAGATTTGGCATCTCACGCGAGATGCGTGAGGTTTGGCATCTCACGCGAGATGCGTTAGGTTTGGCAGCTCACGCGAGATGCGTGAGGTTTGGCATCTCACGCGAGATACGTGAGGTTTGGCATGTTACGCGAGATGCGTGAGGTTTGGCATCTCACGCGAGATGCGTGAGGTTTGGCATCTCACGCGAGATGCGTGAGGTTTGGCATCTCACGCGAGATACGTGAGGTTTGGCATGTTACGCGAGATGCGTGAGGTTTGGCATCTCACGCGAGATGCGTGAGGTTTGGCATCTCACGCAAGATGCGTGAGGTTTGGCACCTCACCCGAGGTGCGTGAGGTTTGGCACCTCACGCGAGGTGCGTGAGGTTCGGCACCTCACGCGAGATGCGTGCGGTTCAGCACCTCACGCGACATGCGTGAGGTTCGGCAACTCACGCGAGATGCGTGAGGTCCGGCGCCTCACGCGACATGCGTGAGTTTCGGCACGGGCGCGCCTACGATGGCGTCAGCGGCCGCGCCCAGTTCCCCGTGCTCACTATTCAGCGTCTTTTGGTGAAGGAGGAAGAGGATCTTGGGGCTCCGTTTCTCTGCGAGGCCAGCTTTCTTCTTTTGATCGGTGGAGAGTTCTGGGTGCCTGAAGACTGCTACAACGCTCGCTGAGCTGCAGGAGGAGTTTAGAATCTGCGGAGACTTCTCTTCTTGATGGGCTCCCGGTGAGGCTAGCTTTTGGGGGGATTACCTGTCACTAACCCAGATTCAGAAGTAGAGTCAATCAATCAATCAGGAGTTTGTTAAAGCGCAACTACTCACCCGTAAGGGTCTCAAGGCGCTAGGGGTGGGGGGGTGCAGATTCCATTCCATCAAGGAGGGGGTCTGTCGAAGAGCCAGGTTTTGAGGTTTCTTGCGAAGATGGGGAGCGATGTTGTCTGTCTGAGGAGGAGCGGAAGGGCGTTCCATGCTTTGGCCGCGAGGAAGGAGAAGGAGCGGCCTCCAGATCTGGTCTTTCTGGTGCAGGGGACCACGGCGTAGGAGAGCTGGGCTGATCGTAGGGTCCTTTGGGGTGCGTGGAATTTGAGCCGGCTGTTCAGGTATGCTGGTCCAGTGCATTGGAGGGCCTTGTGTGCATGGGAGAGCATGTTAAAGGTGATTCTCGCTTAGGCGGGGAGCCAGTGGAGTGTGCGCAGGTGCTGGGAGATGTGGCAGTGTTTTGGCAGGTTGAGGACCAGTCTTGCGGCGGCGTTCTGGATGTTCTGTAGCTTGCGGATGAGGTTTTTGTTTTTTCCGGCATAGAGTGCGTTGCCGTAGTCGAGTCTGCTGGTGACCAGGGCGTGAGTGACTGTCTTTCGGTGTTCGAGGGTGATCCATTTGAAGGTCTTACGAAGGAGGGGAGGGTGTGGAAGCAGGAGGATGAGACCGAGTTGATCTGGCGGTCCATTTTGAGCTCGGTGTCCAGGGTGATTCCCAGGTTGCGTGCGTGGTCTGTGGGGGTTGGCGGGTTTCCGAGGGCGGTGGGCCACCAGGTGTCGCTCCAGGCATCGGGGTTTGGGCCCATGATGAGTACTTCTGTTTTGTTGGTGTTTAGTTGTAGGCAGCTGTTTTTCATCCATTTGGCGACGGCTTCCATGCCTTCTCGAAAGTTGCGTCTGGCGGTGTTGGGCTCGTTGGATAGGGAGAGGATGAGCTGGGTGTCGTCTGCGTATGACACGATGTTGAGTCCGTAGGTTCTGACGATGGGGGCAAGTGGAGCCATGTAGACGTTGAAGAGCGTCGGGCTGAGGGAGGAGCCCGGGGGACTCCGCAGGTGGTAGGTGTGGGGTCTGAGAGGAAAGGGGGGAGTCTGACCTGTTGCGTCCTGCCGGAGAGGAAGGAGCAGATCCAGTCGAGGGCCTTGTCCTGGATTCCTGCGTCGTAGAGTCTGCGTATTAGGGTGCGGTGGGAGACTGTGTCGAACGCCGCTGATAGGTCTAGGAGGATGAGGGCTACTGTTTCTCCTTTGTCCAGTTGGGTGCGGATGTCGTCTGTTGCGGCGAGGACGGCGGTTTCCGTACTGTGGTTTTTTCTGAAGCCGGATTGGGAGGAGTCGAGGATGTTGTGTTCTTCAATGAATGTGGCGAGTTGGCTGTTGATGGCTTTCTCAATGACTTTCGCTGGGAAAGGGAGCAGGGAGATGGGTCTGTAGTTTTTGAGGTCGGTGGGGTCCGCTGAGGGTTTCTTTAGGAGGGGATTGACCTTGGCGTGTTTCCAATTGTCGGGGAACGAGGCGGTCGCCAGGGAGCGGTTGATGGTGTGGTGGAGCATGGGTGCGATGGTATCGGCGGCTCTGTTGAAGATGTGGCGGGGGCAGGGGTCCGTGGGGGCCCCTGAGTGGATTGACTTCATTGTCTTCAGTGTGTCTTCGATGGTGAGGGCTGTCCAGTCATCAATCCCTGGTTTCTGGGTGTCGGGGGTGGTTCGTGAGGGTTCAGTGTGTTGGTTGTCTTCGTCGAAGTTGTCATAGATGCTCTTGATTTTGTGGTGGAAAAAGGTGCTGAGTTTGTCGCAGAGGTCTTGTGAGGGAGGGATGTCGGTAGACTGGCTGGTGGGTTGGGCGAACTCCTTGATGATGCTGAAGAGTTCTTTGCCGTTGAGTGCGTGGGTGGAGATTCTGTCTTCAATCGCTTTTTTCCTCGTTTCTCTGATGAGTTGATGGGGGGCGTTGGTGGCGGCTCTGAAGTTGTTGTGGGCTTCTGTGGATTTGGTGTTTCTCCAGGCCTTTTCGAGTCGGCGGCGGCATGTGCACCTGGACTCTCGAAGTTCGGTGGTAAACCATCTGACTTTCTTGGCACGGGTATTGTTGTTTTTCTTGAGGGGGGCTATGGTGTTGGTGCTGTCCGAGATCCATCTATGCAGGGTTCGGGCTGCGGTGTTGGGGTCGTCATTTTCCGCGATGGTTGGGGTGGAGTTGTTGAGTGAGGAGGTGAGCTGGTCGTCAGTGATTTTGGTCCAGTTTCTTTGTGGAAGCAGGTCCTGGTGTCTGTGGATGGTGTGTGTTCTGAAGGTGAAGTGGACGCAACGATGGTCGGTCCATAGGAGTTCGGTGGTGTGGCTGAAGGTGATGGAGTTTCCTGTAGTGAAGAGGGGGTCGAAGGTGTGTCCTGCTGAGTGCGTGGGCTCGGTCATGATCTGGCAGAGTCCAATGTTGTGGAGGTTGTCCAGGAGGCATGTGGTGTTGGGGTACCGTTGATTGTCGAGGTGGAAGTTGAGGTCTCCCAGCAGGGTGTAGTTGGTGGATGCGATGGCCTGCGGGGAGATAATGTCCGTGATGGAGTTGGCGAAGGGTCCGCGGGGTCCAGGGGGTCGGTAGATGAGGGTCCCTCGGAGGGCGGCGGTGGGGCTGGCCAGTATCTTGAAGTGAAGGTTTTCCATCAGTTTTGTGGACTCGTCAGGGAGTGTGCTCAGGCGGAGGCTGGATTTGTGGACCATGGCGATTCCTCCTCCTGGGTGGGTGGGGCGGTCCTTCCTGGAGATCTTGTATCCTTGGGGGATGGCGATGGCGATGTCCGGTCCCGAGGTGGCGTTGGTCCAGGTTTCGGTGAAGAATGCTACGTCCGGGGTGGTGCTGTCGAGGAGGTCCCAGATTTCTGTGGCGTGTTTGTGGAGGGATCGGACATTGAGGAGGATGCATTGCAGGGTCTTCGGTTCGGTTGTGTTCTTGTGGGCGGCTTGTGCTGGATCCGTGTTCTTGGCGGTGCTGCAGGTGTGCCGGCAGCGGTGACAGCTGAAGGGCCATGGGTGTCGGCTGGTGATGCTAGCTTGCAGTTGTTGTTGCAGCCTGGGTTGAGTGCGTGGAGTGCTGCTGGGTCGTAGCGTTGGCGGGGCGGAGGTCCAGGGTTCCTGGTGCTGGTCGCGGACGGGTCGCGGACGGGCGCAGACGTGCTTGCCTTTGACGCGCCTTCGGTGCACCAGCGGCGCGCCCGCGCAGTGGCCTCCATTATGTAGGGGTCGGGGAGGGCTGGACAGCTGGGAGGCGGGAGCGGGGAGAGGAGCTGGATTGGGCCGGTCGCGCTGGGGGGGAGGGGCCGCGGGGGCAGCAGCGGCGGGCAAGGTAAAGGGAGGAAAGAAGGGATAAAGAAAAAAGGGAAAATAAGCAGAAATAAGGCACAAAAGAGCAGAGATGCAGAAAAGGGCAGAAAGGTGAAAGATGGAAAGGGTAGAAAAACGAGTGAAAACGAGTGAAGGAGCAGAGGGAGAGAAAGGGAAAATGGGCAGAAATAAGGCACAAAAGAGCAGAGGTGCAGAAAGGTGAAAGATAGAAAGGGTAGAAAAACGAGTGAAGGAGCAGAGGGAGAGAAAGGTAAAATGGGCAGAAATAACGCACAAAAGAGCAGAGATGCAGAAAGGTGAAAGATAGAAAGGATAGAAAAACGAGTAAAGGAGCAGAGTGAGAGAAAGGAGACAGAGGTCCACTCTACAGGTAAGATTGCGAATCTTGTTAAAACCATTTCAGTGATTTATTAGGAACATTCAATTTGATTTTCAAGATCATTTACCTTATTCACGAGTGTGATTCTTGTTCAGTAGAAATTCTATGCATGCTTTCTCTAGCTCATTACCATATTCACGAGTGCGATACTTTTTGTATAGTAGTTCCATGAATGGTTTTGGGAACACTTTTAAAGTCACATAAAATAAGGAAATATAAGACACTGATTGTTTAGGTGATTGAAAACCTAGTCATAGAAAGACCTAAACCAAATTCTGCCGCTTATGCCTTTGAGCAGTTGATACTGAAGTGAAGTATTATCACCACAATATAGCGGATCTAAGAAATGTCAACTAAGAGTTTGATTGTCTGAATAAACGCAAGCCACGAAGCTCTTAAGCAAGTTCCTGGTTGAAGGACAGAATCTGATGTCCTAATTTACGTCTTTGTGCGAAGGAAAATGCGTGTATTTTTGTTTGCGAGTAACTTTTCCTTTTCAGATCTCCTTCCCAGCTGTTCCCTTCCTAATTCCCTTTCCCCCCGCTTAATCACTTCAATACTCTGTGTAATCATTACAATCAGAGTTGGAGGTATTGAGAGGTGGGCCCCTTATATCATCACTCCAGACCCTGAGGAAGAAGCAACCTGACAGAATAGTGAGCCCACGAATAATATTCCTCCCGGTCTGAGAGTTTTGACATTATGGCCACCATGGATGATTTAATGAGGGTTATTGTTCAGATGCAAACAGATTTAACTGAAGCTAGGAATGCCACTGCAATGCTCTCTGATAAAGTAGATAGGATACAGCGATTAAGTACTCCGCTTCCTCCTCTCCGTTCTCTGCAGCATACAGACTGAGAGAAATGACGCTGTTGGGGCAGCCGTCGGAACCAATCGGTGCTGGCTGCGGTGGAGGGGAGGGAGGTTACCTACAGCCTTCCTGTTGACGAGAGCCCAGACCACGTCAGACGCATTCAAAATCCAGGACGGCGGGAGTCGGAAGTCTGCAGTCTCGGGAGTCAGCGCGGGAAGCCAAGGTAAGTTTTATATAATATTTTATTATGTATTATTATTGCATATCGCATGTAAATTATACTTAAGTATTTAAATGTTGCCTGTCTCTGCCGGCTTCGGAGTGAGGGGGATTTCGTTAAGGAGGCGGGTTTCAGAGGGGTGAAGAAGAAGCTCTCTAGTCTGGGGGTTGAGGTGGTTTGTGTTGCACCACACGCCGGGACTCCTTTACCCTGTCACCCGGGATGCTCAGCTCATGCATGCCTCCTTGTGCGCCGGCTCGGGTCCGTTGGCAGTGGCGTGCAGGTGCTTGGTGCTTCTATGGATGCTCTGAGCTCTTCTTGCGGCTGCGTTTGGCAACCCGTGCCTGACTGTGATGGGGCAGGTGGGACTGCGATGTCGCCGTGCCACCTGCCCTTGCTCTGGGAAGATATGGTCCTGTGCAGTGAGAGCGCTCACGCCTGATTCTTGGTTTCCCGTTCCGACTTCCTTCCCATGTGGTGAGTGCCATCGTGCATGTGCATACATAATAATAAAAAATTAAAACAATATCACATCGAATAAACTCTGAAGACTGTACATTGTTGGCACGTTCCTTGGGTTACCTTAAATAAGGGCCTCTGTGACTGTGTGTAAATGAGTTGTAACATTTAACCCAATTCAGCCGAAAATACAGTCATGCTTTGCATTAAGTATAAAAGTTCCGAGTAAATAAAGTGCGAGTTTCTCTCCGTTTGTGGCAGTAGTTTGTATGTTTGTTTCCATCTCTCATAGTCATAGTGCCACTAAGCAGGCACAAACGCGTGTCTCGTTAATTCACTGATACAAGAGAACTGGCGTTCCCCTGCACACCGAACAAGTAGGGACATCCACAAACGGACGGTCAAACTGAACGTTTAAATCAAACTTTGAAACAATATCTAAGATGTTATGTCTCTGACACCAAGAGGTCTTGGTTGGATTCGTTATGGATGGCAGAAGTGGCTTACAACACATCACCTCATTCGTCTACTGGGTCCACTCCTTTTGAAGTGTTGTATGGTTACGTGCCTAACACCATTCCTTTAACTCTAACCCAATATACAGTGTAATACACCAGCTGTTCAGGACACTGTTCAATTCATGCAGAGCGTTCATCAACAGATCCACAAACGACTTTTGCAAAGTAAAGAAAAATACAAAGAACAATTTGATAAGCACCATCGATCTGGTCCCCAGTATGTTCCTGGAGACAAAGTGTGGCTATCCACAAAAAACGTTGTCTTTAAACAAAGAAACATGTTCCATCCAAAGTTCATAGGTCCGTATTCGGTGATTCGTCAGGTTAATCCAGTAACGTATAAATTACTTTTACCCACGACTTTGCGAATTCACCCTGTATTTAATACCTCTCTTTTAAAACCTGCTGGACAAACTACGTCTAAAAGACCAGCACCTCTTCTGGTTCATGGGAACTGGGAGTATGAAGTACAAAGAATTTTGGATTCCAAACGCAGAGGTGCTAAATTATGGTATCTCATTTCCTGGAAGGGATATGGGCCTGAAAATGATTTTTGGGAACCAGCTGAAAATGTGCATGCTTCTCGTTTGATACGACACTTCCACCTTCAAAATCCTTTGAAGCCGGGCCCTAGACCGCTTCGGGGAGGGGGAAGTACTGTCAGGACTAGGGCGGGTTGCGGTCTAGGGCCCGCCCCATCCTGTAGGCACATACGCCTGTTCCTGTGCGATCAACCCGTAAGTGGTAAAAGTCATAGAGGAGCCCCTGGAGGATTGTTTTTTTTAAACTTTATTTTTGGTGCAGAAACATACAAAAGGCATCAAATTGTTCAGGGCACCTCGCCAGTGACATAAATCAATGCTTCAACATCATTAAATTTTGGTATAACACAGCCATTCAGCCCACATCCCGGAGGTCGGGCGGCAACAGCAAATCAGTGTCACAATTAGCGATTCCTACGGCGGCCCCCAAACTCCGCTCCACGGATCAACTAGTTTCTGCTTTTCTTATGGTCCTAGACGTACGACCCCATCACTTACCGGACTAATGACCTGAATGGTGTGCACCGTGCGTGCCAGAAGTATGCCGCCCTCAGCCTGATGACAACCCCCTAATTCTATACTCATCCTCAGTGTGGGGCCCGTACCGTTCGGTCGCTCCACTGGGAGTCGCCAATCTAGCTACACCCTCCCAGGAACTAACTATTCATTGCTAATAGGGCTGTCTGCCTTGCACCAAGAGTAAATATCTTCCCTGTCCCAACAACCCCCCCCCCTAAAACCGTTGTAGCTGGTGTGGGCCTACTTCCAAGTTCTTAGCATCTGAAGGGAGGAAATCTATAGGGTCGCATGCAATCATCCGTATCTCATAAGGAACATCACACAGAACACTCAACCACTATTCATCTGCTGGTAGGAGGCTGTCACTGAGCGCATTCACTAGTTCTGCCCATGCACGTGCTGCCTCTAGGCTCCTCTCATTAGCGGTGCGGGCTGCCTGGCGTAATCTGATCACGCTCTCATTATGGGCCCATTTCTGGAATTTGTTCGCCCATCGCCTGCTAGAGGGGCCCTCCCTCGACTTCCAGTGCCATGTGATTTCCCTCTGGGCCAATATGAGGCCCAAGTCAATGAATTTTCTAGTGATCTTAGTTGTCCTAGTGTGAGGAAACCGAAGCAACAAACAGGTCGCCATGTGCCACTTGCCGCTCCGTCACTTCATTAAGAAGTTCCCCTACCTCGGACCAAAATGTCCCCAATTTCGGACAGTCCCACATCATGTGATCGAGCTCCACCTCAGGTGCCAGGCACCTAGGGCACGCTGCATCCTGCACTTGAAAATATTTTCGGATCTTCCCCGGAGTTAGGTAGGCTCTATGTAGTATAAAAAAGTGTACTTGTTGAAAGCGCGCATTCCTACACCCTTTCCAAGTTCTCGTCAAAATATGACCCCAGACCGTCTCCGGGATGGGTTTCCCTATACTTGCCTCCCATTTTTGTCTGAGAGTCACTAGGGCCTCCAGTCCTTCACACAGCATTCGTGAGTGTAGGCAGGTGACCGCTTTAATAGTACCTGCCGCCATTACCACAGATTGGCATCCATTGTGGTGTGTGGTTCCAACTGCCCTGTTTTCCAGTGTTTCCTCATAGCAGTGGTTACCGCCATATGTAATAGGAAATCTCCGTCCGGAATGCCAAATTGGTCTTGCAACACCTGGAAGGGTAGCAACTCGCCTTCAGCGTACAAGTCACCCACCACTTGTAACCCCAGTTCCTTCCAGTCCAGTAGCCGGGACCAATCCCCTCCATGCGGCAGTGCCGTAAGCATGCCCAGGGGGATTTCGGGTGCATAGGGATGTTCCACTTTCACCTTCTTCCGGCTCCTATTCCAGCACAGCCTCAGCGCCTTCTCCTCCCAAGTCAGATTCCGGACCACTAGGTGTTGTTGCATGATAATGTAGGATAGGACATGCCTCTGTATTCCAGATCCCTGAGCCTCTTCCGGACCCCTGAATTCTCTGGCTACATGCTGTGTAAGGACCTGCAATTGCGCTGCCAAGTAGTAAAGTTTGAAATTCGGAACTGCCATTCCCCCCTCCACTTTGGGCCGCAACAGCGTGTCCAATGCTACCCGCCTCTTTCCCGTCCCCCACAAAAAGTCAATAGTGAGCGTCCGCAGTTCTCGAAAGTACCGAGGAGGCACCCAGAGCGGAAGAGTACGAAAAAAGTAGAGGAGGCGTGGCAAAGCTACCATTTTGAGCAGTGCAACTCTCCCCAACACCGAGAGAGGCAAGGTTGCCCAGAACGCCACACTGCCCCTCGGTGCCCTTATGCAGCGTCCAATATTCCCCTCCAGTACATCCTCCGCCCTAAGATAAATCCCGACTCCCAAGTAGGTAAAGCACGATCGTTCCCACAGTAAATCAGCAGGTTGGCGCGGTTGGGGTGCATCCATCCTCAGAGGAAAGACACACGTTTTAGTCCAGTTCACACGGAGGCCAGACAGCCTCCCAAAGTCCGACAGCATGGTCATCGCCCCCTCCAGTGCCAATGTCGCGTCCGCTAAGAACAGCAGCAAATCATCCGCATACATCGAGATGTAGTGCGAGAGTCCACCACAGACCAGGCCCTCATACGCCACTCCCGATCTGGTGTAGACCGCTAGCGGTTCTATTGCGAGCGCAAACAGCAGGGGGGAGAGCGAGCACCCCTGTCTCGTGCCTCTCTGCACTGGGTATTCTGATGATATAACCGAGCCCAATCGCACCCGAGCCGTAGCGAAGGAGTACAAGACCTTCGTCCAGCGCCTAAAACGCGCGCCTAAGCCAAATCTTTCCAATACCTTATCAAGATATTCCCACTCGAGGCTGTCAAACGCCTTTTCTATATCCACCGACAGCACTGCTGATGTTGCCTCTTCCACCAGATCACTATCCAATATTCTAATAAGACGGCGGATATTGGTCGAGGTGTTCCTAGTTGGTATGAACCCTGCTTGGTCCCGTGGACCAAGGTAGTCATATGGGACATTAGTCTTGTTGCCAGTATACGACTCAGTATCTTGTAGTCCACCGTCAACATAGACAGTGGCCTATAAGAGGTCACGTTATCTCCCTCCCTCCCAGGTTTCAACAGGGGGACTACCAGCGCCACCCTCATGGATTCGGGCATGTATCCCAGCTCCAGCGCCTCGTTATATACCGCCTGCAGCTGGGGTGCCAATGGGTCAATGTACGTCAGATAAAAAACTCTATAGGAAGTCCATCCACCCCCGGAGTCTTGTTCCTGGCCATGCTCTTAATTGCTCCCCTAATTTCAGCAACAGTGACAGCTTGACCCAAGCTTTTTGCGTCCTCTTCCTCTAGTTGCGGTAACTGTATCCCCGATAAATAACCCTCAATCTCCATTGTAGTCGCTTCCAGGTGGTTTTGATACAGCGTCGTATAGTACCGCAAGAAGCGCGAGACGACCTCAGATTGCGAGCAGGCCACCCTCCCAGATTCCTCACGAACACTCAGGACCGGGCAAACCCCCTGCCTCGGATTCGCCATTATTGCCAGGAGCGTGCCTACCTTATCCCCCTCAGCATGTACCTTTACCCTATATTGCTTATAGTCGTAACTGCGCAGCCTTTCTGTCTCAGTGGCCACGAGCTCCCTATCCACCAATAGCCGGTCCTGCAATTCCCTCCGTTCTGGCCTTTGTTTTTCCACCTCCCGTAGCGCCTCCTCCGCTTTTGCGACCTCCTTTACAACCACTGCCCTTTCACCCGCATGCTTACTGATGCAGAGCCCTCTCACCACCACTTTAAACGCATTCCACTCCATTCCCCTAGTAGATGTCGAGTTCTTGTTGGTAGCAAAGTAGTCCTCAATACCCTCTTTGATTGTAGTCCTAAAGACTAGATCCTCCAGGGTATCCGGGCGTAAACGCCAGGTGGGCACCTCTGTTCTCATGCGCTGCCATTTAAAGGAAACTACCTGGAGGTTATGGTCTGAAATGGTCCTAGTTAGGTATTCCGAGTGTACCGCTAAGGGCGCCAGTGCCTGGGTGCACAGAATAGTGTCAATTCTAACATCAAGTTCGTGGATAGCCGAAAAGAAGGAGTAATCCCTATCTTCAGGATGGTGCACTCTCCACATGTCAATCAACCCCCATCCGCTCTGTCATTCTGCCCTCTTCCTCGCAATCTTGCGGACCTGGGATTCTGCCAACGGAGGATGCGACCTGTCCAGGGCCACATCTGTAAGCGAATTAAAGTCTCCCCCCATAATCACTCGGCCCGATAAGAGATGAGCCAGTTTTCCGGAGATGACATCCAAAAATCGGGGCTGGTCTGTGTTTGGAGCATATACGCTACATAACACCACCTCTGTGTCATACAATCTTCCCGCCACCGCCACATATCTACCCTCAGGGTCTATCACAGTGTGTGCAGCTTGGAACGGGGTCCCCGCCCTCACCCACACCAACACTCCACCTAGCAAACGCAGAGTAAGCAGTACCAAACACCTGACCTCTCCACCTTCGCTGCAGCGCAGTACATTCTTGTTTAGTGAGATGGGTCTCTTGCAGCAAAGCTATCTGGACACCTCTTCTTATCAGATATGCATGCTCCTTGTGGCGCCTCGACATGGTATGTAATCCGCGCACGTTCCACGTGATACACTTCAAATCAGGTAATGTCCCCATTGCTGCACTCCCAATCTTTCCCCTCCTGCATAATTTGTTTGCCCACACCAGCTGTGCCCCCCCTTAAACACAAAACACCCCCCAAACTTCCATTACCCTCCCCCCCAGAACAGGTCCCAATAACGCATTTATCAGTACCCATCCAAACTGTCCTAACAATTCACACAATACTATCCTGCAGTAGCCACCACAGGTTACCTTAAGGGCAATGGGGTGGTGATCCAGCTCCGACAGGTGGCAGCGCTCGCGCCAGCCCCCCGCCCTCCATATCCCGCAATAATAAATCAGACATGGAATTCACGACTGTTACCGGATTCCCCGATATCGCCATTCTCAGTTTACCACCGGTGAGTCCCAGACAGAGGTAATTCACTTATAAATCATCAGCTAATCTAGGTGTCATCTCCGGGCCTTTGGTACTCTCGTCCTCCGACACCTCCGTACCAGATTGTCTCCCGTTCTCCTCGGATTCAGATCCCTTGGTCGAGCCCTCCCGCTGAGAACCAGTGATCGCCGCTGTAGCCGCCAAGGCCCCCTGTTTGTCAGCCTCCATTTGCACACGTTGCAGCGCCCGTTGTGATTTGTTCTTCTTGCGGAGGCGCTGCGATTGGAGCATCCACACCGGCTTGAGTGCGCCCCCCTCATTTCTGCCCCTGCGATCAGTACCTGCCCTATATCTTTCAAGCCAAGACCAGGCCTCTTCAGGTGTCAGTAAAAACTGCGTCGACCCGTCCAGTATCACTCTCAGTTTAGCCGGGAACAGTAGCGAATATTGTATGCCTTCCTCCTCAGTTCTTTTTTGACAGATAGGTATGAGGCCCTACGCCGTTGTATGTCCTGAGTATAATCCGGGAAAATTGTCACAGCACTGTTCTCTATCTGGAAGGGGCCCGTTGAGCGTGCGTTTTGGATCAATAAATCCCTGTCTTTATAGTGAAGAACCCTGGCCACCACAGGACGGGGGGGTCGGCCCGGTGCAGGCGGCCTGGCCGGGACCCTATGAGCCCTCTCGAGTGTGAAGAAAGGAGAAAGGCCCTCAGGGGCCACCACAGTCCTGAACCAATTTTCCATGTACGCAACCATGTCCGTCCCTTCAACATTTTCAGGCAGGCCTACGACCCGAACGTTGTTTCGCCGGTTACGACTTTCGGCATCCTCGGCCTTCTTTTCCAGTGTCTCCAATCTCCTCAAGGCGTCCTCCAATTTGCGCTCAACCGTGACCACCGCTGGTTTGAGGTCCTGAAGGAGTGACTCACTGTCTTTAACCCTGTCCGCTAACTTCGAGTGACCAGCTCTCAAGAGCCCCAGCCCTGTCGCCACTTGAGTAATATCCTGATGAAAGGACTCTTTTGTCGCCGTTATAGCATCCAGGATTTGATCAAGGCGCTTGTTCAGTCTTTGTTCCGAGTTCTCAGCCGCGCCGTCCCCGGCGTCTCCGTTTTCTCCTGCAGGATCCATTGCCTCGTCTTTTCTGCCTTTAGGTTTCATTCCTTATGGACAGTCCAGCAAGGCACACGCCCAGGCTTCCAAGTTACGAACCAGAGTTGATAACTGCGCGGTTCACTGGATGTCCACAACACTCCCCTGGAGCCCGGGATAACTGACTCCGATATCTCTCCACGCGGTTCTCACCGGGACCCCCAGGCACGCAATCTTAGCAGGCCAACACAGTCATTCCGGCCCCTCCATGTCCCTTCTTGGTACAAGCCGCTTCAGGCGCCAATCCGCTACCGGGATGCTCCCCTCCGACTCTTCAGCCCCTTGTGTCTGCGCCCACCAAACCGCACAGTGTTGTGCCTCCACTTCGTCTCCGGGGCAGCAGCGCAGTGTCCCCAGCCGGTCACCAGCAGCGCCTCTGTACCTGCCGGTAAGTTCGTTGTGCGTGCACTATGGGGCTGCTCCACTCAGCTTGCTGCCACCTCTCCCAGACACCACCGCTGCCGGTCCCCCTTCGGGGCACCTTGCGCTGCCCTCCGCGGCCCCCGGCTGCCCAGCGCTGCTGGCCCAATCCCGCCCCCGCCTCCGCAGCGCCCAGACCAGGCCCGCAGCACCGCACTCACCGGTGGCCCTAGGGAAGGGCTTCCAGCCGCCACCACAGCACACGTCCGGCCACTGAATTCTGCCGCATCCGCCTCTCAGGCCGGTTCCGATCTGGGCTCCAAGCGCCTGCTCCCGGAGCCTCGGAGGCGCTCGATGTTACCGCAGCTCCCACTGTGCCACGGAGCTGCTTCTCTTCGCCGGTCCTCCTCAGCGGTCTCGACGTTGGCGCGGGCTGCCCCACCAACTTATGGCCACACAGCCTACGCCACCACCAGTGCTGGCGCCATCTTAGGGCTCCCCTCCTCTCTGCTGCTCCGATACCGCGGCGGTCTGTTATCTGCGCTTCTCTCACCGATCTTCACCGGAGCCTGTGCGGAGCGGCAGATTGCCTGCCGCGCTCCCTCTGCCAACAGTCCTTCAGCGCCAACCTCCGCAAATCGTGAGCAGCGGGTCGCGGGTCAGTTCTTCCTGGCGATCCCGGCCGCCATCTTGCGACTGCTCTGCCGATGTCGCTTGCCTCGTAGATCGCAGCTTTAGAGGGTGCCCCAAGTCACCAGGGAGCACCCCAGCGGGCAGAAAGGTCTTCGGAGTCGTTCCGACGTCTGTCCCCGTTTTTGGAACAGCAACTCAGGCAGTTCCCAGGATAATTGGCGGGATGAGGTACGGAGCTAGTCGCTCTAGCCGCCTACGCCATCGGCGCCCAAACCACGCCCCCTAGCCCCTGGAGGATTGTGGTGGTAAAAATGTTTAAAGATGCATGTTCTTGTGTCTGTACTAAGTTTTTCCCACTCAGTATGCGTGTGATTTGGCATCTCGCGCGAGATGCGTGAGATTTGGCACCTCACGCGAGATGCGTGAGATTTGGCATCTCACGCGAGATGCGTGAGGATTAACAGCTCACGCGAGATGCGTGAGGCTTGGCATCTCACGCGAGATACGTGAGATTTGGCATCTCACGCGAGATGCGTGAGGTTTGGCATCTCACGCGAGATGCGTTAGGTTTGGCAGCTCACGCGAGATGCGTGAGGTTTGGCATCTCACGCGAGATTTGACATCTCACGCCAGATGCGTGAGGTTTGGCATCTCACGCGAGATGCGTGAGGTTTGTCATCTCACGCGAGATGCGTGAGGTTTGGCATCTCACGCGAGATACGTGAGGTTTGGCATGTTACGCGAGATGCGTGAGGTTTGGCATCTCACACGAGATGCGTGAGATTTGGCATCTCACGCGAGATGCGTGAGGTTTGGCACCTCACGCGAGATGCGTGAGATTTGGTATCTCACGCGAGATGCGTGAGGTTTGGCATCTCACGCGAGATGCGTTAGGTTTGGCAGCTCACGCTAGATGCGTGAGATTTGGCATCTCACGCGAGATGCGTGAGGTTTGGCATCTCACGCGAGATGCGTGAGGTTTGACATCTCACGCGAGATGCGTTAGGTTTGGCAGCCTACGCGAGATGCGTGAGGTTTGGCATCTCACGCGAGATGCGTGAGATGTGGCATCTCACGCGAGATGCGTTAGGTTTGGCAGATCACGCGAGATGCGTGAGGTTTTGCATCTCACGCGAGATGCGTGAGGTTTGACATCTTACGCGAGATGCGTGAGGTTTGGCATCTCACGCGAGATGCGTGAGGTTTGGCATCTCACGCGAGATGCGTGAGGTTCGGCACCTCACGCGAGATGCGGGAGGTTCGGCACCTCACGCGAGATGCGTGCGGTTCAGCACCTCACGCGACATGCGTGAGGTTCGGCAACTCACGCGAGATGCGTGAGGTCCGGCGCCTCACGCGACATGCGTGAGTTTCGGCACGGGCGCGCCTACGATGGCGTCAGCGGCCGCGCCCAGTTCCCCGTGCTCACTATTCAGCGTCTTTTGGTGAAGGAGGAAGAGGATCTTGGGGCTCCGTTTCTCTGCGAGGCCAGCTTTCTTCTTTTGATCGGTGGAGAGTTCTGGGTGCCTGAAGACTGCTACAACGCTCGCTGAGCTGCAGGAGGAGTTTAGAATCTGCGGAGACTTCTCTTCTTGATGGGCTCCCGGTGAGGCTAGCTTTTGGGGGGATTACCTGTCACTAACCCAGATTCAGAAGTAGAGTCAATCAATCAATCAGGAGTTTGTTAAAGCGCAACTACTCACCCGTAAGGGTCTCAAGGCGCTAGGGGTGGGGGGGTGCAGATTCCATTCCATCAAGGAGGGGGTCTGTCGAAGAGCCAGGTTTTGAGGTTTCTTGCGAAGATGGGGAGCGATGTTGTCTGTCTGAGGAGGAGCGGAAGGGCGTTCCATGCTTTGGCCGCGAGGAAGGAGAAGGAGCGGCCTCCAGATCTGGTCTTTCTGGTGCAGGGGACCACGGCGTAGGAGAGCTGGGCTGATTGTAGGGTCCTTTGGGGTGCGTGGAATTTGAGCCGGCTGTTCAGGTATGCTGGTCCAGTGCATTGGAGGGCCTTGTGTGCATGGGTGAGCATCTTAAAGGTGATTCTCGCCTCGGCGGGGAGCCAGTGGAGTGTGCGCAGGTGCTGGGAGATGTGGCAGTGTTTTGGCAGGTTGAGGACCAGTCTTGCGGCGGCGTTCTGGATGTTCTGTAGCTTGCGGATGAGGTTTTTGTTTTTTCCGGCATAGAGTGCGTTGCCGTAGTCGAGTCTGCTGGTGACCAGGGCGTGAGTGACTGTCTTTCGGTGTTCGAGGGTGATCCATTTGAAGGTCTTACGAAGGAGGGGAGGGTGTGGAAGCAGGAGGATGAGACCGAGTTGATCTGGCGGTCCATTTTGAGCTCGGTGTCCAGGATGATTCCCAGGTTGCGTGCGTGGTCTGTGGGGGTTGGCGGGTTTCCGAGGGCGGTGGGCCACCAGGTGTCGCTCCAGGCATCGGGGTTTGGGCCCATGATGAGTACTTCTGTTTTGTTGGTGTTTAGTTGTAGGCAGCTGTTTTTCATCCATTTGGCGACGGCTTCCATGCCTTCTCGAAAGTTGCGTCTGGCGGTGTTGGGCTCGTTGGATAGGGAGAGGATGAGCTGGGTGTCGTCTGCGTATGACACGATGTTGAGTCCGTAGGTTCTGACGATGGGGGCAAGTGGAGCCATGTAGACGTTGAAGAGCGTCGGGCTGAGGGAGGAGCCCGGGGGACTCCGCAGGTGGTAGGTGTGGGGTCTGAGAGGAAAGGGGGGAGTCTGACCTGTTGCGTCCTGCCGGAGAGGAAGGAGCAGATCCAGTCGAGGGCCTTGTCCTGGATTCCTGCGTCGTAGAGTCTGCGTATTAGGGTGCGGTGGGAGACTGTGTCGAACGCCGCTGATAGGTCTAGGAGGATGAGGGCTACTGTTTCTCCTTTGTCCAGTTGGGTGCGGATGTCGTCTGTTGCGGCGAGGACGGCGGTTTCCGTACTGTGGTTTTTTCTGAAGCCGGATTGGGAGGAGTCGAGGATGTTGTGTTCTTCAATGAATGTGGCGAGTTGGCTGTTGATGGCTTTCTCAATGACTTTCGCTGGGAAAGGGAGCAGGGAGATGGGTCTGTAGTTTTTGAGGTCGGTGGGGTCCGCTGAGGGTTTCTTTAGGAGGGGATTGACCTCGGCGTGTTTCCAATTGTCGGGGAACGAGGCGGTCGCCAGGGAGCGGTTGATGGTGTGGTGGAGCATGGGTGCGATGGTATCGGCGGCTCTGTTGAAGATGTGGCGGGGGCAGGGGTCCGTGGGGGCCCCTGAGTGGATTGACTTCATTGTCTTCAGTGTGTCTTCGATGGTGAGGGCTGTCCAGTCATCAATCGCTGGTTTCTGGGTGTCGGGGGTGGTTCGTGAGGGTTCAGTGTGTTGGTTGTCTTCGTCGAAGTTGTCATAGATGCTCTTGATTTTGTGGTGGAAAAAGGTGCTGAGTTTGTCGTAGAGGTCTTGTGAGGGAGGCATGTCGGTAGACTGGCTGGTGGGTTGGGCGAACTCCTTGATGATGCTGAAGAGTTCTTTGCTGTTGAGTGCGTGGGTGGAGATTCTGTCTTCAATCGCTTTTTTCCTCGTTTCTCTGATGAGTTGATGGGGGGCGTTGGTGGCGGCTCTGAAGTTGTTGTGGGCTTCTGTGGATTTGGTGTTTCTCCAGGCCTTTTCGAGTCGGCGGCGGCATGTGCACCTGGACTCTCGAAGTTCGGTGGTAAACCATCTGGCTTTCTTGGCACGGGTATTGTTGTTTTTCTTGAGGGGGGCTATGGTGTTGGTGCTGTCCGAGATCCATCTATGCAGGGTTCGGGCTGCGGTGTTGGGGTCGTCATTTTCCGCGATGGTTGGGGTGGAGTTGTTGAGTGAGGAGGTGAGCTGGTCGTCAGTGATTTTGGTCCAGTTTCTTTGTGGAAGCAGGTCCTGGTGTCTGTGGATGGTGTGTGTTCTGAAGGTGAAGTGGACGCAATGATGGTCGGTCCATAGGAGTTCGGTGGTGTGGCTGAAGGTGATGGAGTTTCCTGTAGTGAAGAGGGGGTCGAAGGTGTGTCCTGCTGAGTGCGTGGGCTCGGTCATGATCTGGCAGAGTCCAATGTTGTGGAGGTTGTCCAGGAGGCATGTGGTGTTGGGGTACCGTTGATTGTCGAGGTGGAAGTTGAGGTCTCCCAGCAGGGTGTAGTTGGTGGATGCGATGGCCTGCGGGGAGATAATGTCCGTGATGGAGTTGGCGAAGGGTCCGCGGGGTCCAGGGGGTCGGTAGATGAGGGTCCCTCGGAGGGCGGCGGTGGGGCTGGCCAGTATCTTGAAGTGAAGGTTTTCCATCAGTTTTGTGGACTCGTCAGGGAGTGTGCTCAGGCGGAGGCTGGATTTGTGGACCATGGCGATTCCTCCTCCTGGGTGGGTGGGGCGGTCCTTCCTGGAGATCTTGTATCCTTGGGGGATGGCGATGGCGATGTCCGGTCCCGAGGTGGCGTTGGTCCAGGTTTCGGTGAAGAATGCTACGTCCGGGGTGGTGCTGTCGAGGAGGTCCCAGATTTCTGTGGCGTGTTTGTGGAGGGATCGGACATTGAGGAGGATGCATTGCAGGGTCTTCGGTTCGGTTGTGTTCTTGTGGGCGGCTTGTGCTGGATCCGTGTTCTTGGCGGTGCTGCAGGTGTGCCGGCAGCGGTGACAGCTGAAGGGCCATGGGTGTCGGCTGGTGATGCTAGCTTGCAGTTGTTGTTGCAGCCTGGGTTGAGTGCGTGGAGTGCTGCTGGGTCGTAGTGTTGGCGGGGCGGAGGTCCAGGGTTCCTGGTGCTGGTCGCGGACGGGCGCAGACGTGCTTGCCTTTGACGCGCCTTCGGTGCACCAGCGGCGCGCCCGCGCAGTGGCCTCCATTATGTAGGGGTCGGGGAGGGCTGGACAGCTGGGAGGCGGGAGCGGGGAGAGGAGCTGGATTGGGCCGGTCGCGCTGGGGGGGAGGGGCCGCTGGGGCAGCAGCGGCGGGCAAGGTAAAGGGAGGAAAGAAGGGATAAAGAAAAAAGGGAAAATAAGCAGAAATAAGGCACAAAAGAGCAGAGATGCAGAAAAGGGCAGAAAGGTGAAAGATGGAAAGGGTAGAAAAACGAGTGAAAACGAGTGAAGGAGCAGAGGGAGAGAAAGGGAAAATGGGCAGAAATAAGGCACAAAAGAGCAGAGGTGCAGAAAGGTGAAAGATAGAAAGGGTAGAAAAACGAGTGAAGGAGCAGAGGGAGAGAAAGGTAAAATGGGCAGAAATAACGCACAAAAGAGCAGAGATGCAGAAAGGTGAAAGATAGAAAGGATAGAAAAACGAGTGAAGGAGCAGAGTGAGAGAAAGGAGACAGAGGTCCACTCTACAGGTAAGATTGCGAATCTTGTTAAAACCATTTCAGTGAATTATTAGGAACATTCAATTTGATTTTCAAGATCATTTACCTTATTCACGAGTGTGATTCTTGTTCAGTAGAAATTCTATGCATGTTTTCTCTAGCTCATTACCATATTCACGAGTGCAATACTTTTTGTATAGTAGTTCCATGAATGGTTTTGGGAACACTTTTAAAGTCACATAAAATAAGGAAATATAAGACACTGATTGTTTAGGTGATTGAAAACCTAGTCATAGAAAGACCTAAACCAAATTCTGCCGCTTATGCCTTTGAGCAGTTGATACTGAAGTGAAGTATTATCACCACAATATAGCGGATCTAAGAAAGGTCAACTAAGAGTTTGATTGTCTGAATAAACGCAAGCCTCGAAGCTCTTGAGCTAGTTCCTGATTGAAGGACAGAATCTGATGTCCTAATTTACGTCTTTGTGCGAAGGAAAGTGCGTGTATTTTTGTTTGCGAGTAACTTTTCCTTTTCAGATCTCCTTCCCAGCTGTTCCCTTCCTAATTCCCTTTCCCCCCGCTTAATCACTTCAATACTCTGTGGAATCATTACAATCAGAGTTGGAGGTATTGAGAGGTGGGCCCCTTATATCATCACTCCAGACCCTGAGGAAGAAGCAACCTGACAGAATAGTGAGCCCACGAATAATATTCCTCCCGGTCTGAGAGTTTTGACATTATGGCCACCATGGATGATTTAATGAGGGTTATTGTTCAGATGCAAACAGATTTAACTGAAGCTAGGAATGCCACTGCAATGCTCTCTGATAAAGTAGATAGGATACAGCGATTAAGTACTCCGCTTCCTCCTCTCCGTTCTCTGCAGCATACAGACTGAGAGAAATGACGCTGTTGGGGCAGCCGTCGGAACCAATCGGTGCTGGCTGCGGTGGAGGGGAGGGAGGTTACCTACAGCCTTCCTGTTGACGAGAGCCCAGACCACGTCAGACGCATTCAAAATCCAGGACGGCGGGAGTCGGAAGTCTGCAGTCTCGGGAGTCAGCGCGGGAAGCCAAGGTAAGTTTTATATAATATTTTATTATGTATTATTATTGCATATCGCATGTAAATTATACTTAAGTATTTAAATGTTGCCTGTCTCTGCCGGCTTCGGAGTGAGGGGGATTTCGTTAAGGAGGCGGGTTTCAGAGGGGTGAAGAAGAAGCTCTCTAGTCTGGGGGTTGAGGTGGTTTGTGTTGCACCACACGCCGGGACTCCTTTACCCTGTCACCCGGGATGCTCAGCTCATGCATGCCTCCTTGTGCGCCGGCTCGGGTCCGTTGGCAGTGGCGTGCAGGTGCTTGGTGCTTCTATGGATGCTCTGAGCTCTTCTTGCGGCTGCGTTTGGCAACCCGTGCCTGACTGTGATGGGGCAGGTGGGACTGCGATGTCGCCGTGCCACCTGCCCTTGCTCTGGGAAGATATGGTCCTGTGCAGTGAGAGCGCTCACGCCTGATTCTTGGTTTCCCGTTCCGACTTCCTTCCCATGTGGTGAGTGCCATCGTGCATGTGCATACATAATAATAAAAAATTAAAACAATATCACATCGAATAAACTCTGAAGACTGTACATTGTTGGCACGTTCCTTGGGTTACCTTAAATAAGGGCCTCTGTGACTGTGTGTAAATGAGTTGAAACATTTAACCCAATTCAGCCGAAAATACAGTCATGCTTTGCATTAAGTATAAAAGTTCCGAGTAAATAAAGTGCGAGTTTCTCTCCGTTTGTGGCAGTAGTTTGTATGTTTGTTTCCATCTCTCATAGTCATAGTGCCACTAAGCAGGCACAAACGCGTGTCTCGTTAATTCACTGATACAAGAGAACTGGCGTTCCCCTGCACACCGAACAAGTAGGGACATCCACAAACGGACGGTCAAACTGAACGTTTAAATCAAACTTTGAAACAATATCTAAGATGTTATGTCTCTGACACCAAGAGGTCTTGGTTGGATTCGTTATGGATGGCAGAAGTGGCTTACAACACATCACCTCATTCGTCTACTGGGTCCACTCCTTTTGAAGTGTTGTATGGTTACATGCCTAACACCATTCCTTTAACTCTAACCCAATATACAGTGTAATACACCAGCTGTTCAGGACACTGTTCAATTCATGCAGAGCGTTCATCAACAGATCCACAAACGACTTTTGCAAAGTAAAGAAAAATACAAAGAACAATTTGATAAGCACCATCGATCTGGTCCCCAGTATGTTCCTGGAGACAAAGTGTGGCTATCCACAAAAAACGTTGTCTTTAAACAAAGAAACATGTTCCATCCAAAGTTCATAGGTCCGTATTCGGTGATTCGTCAGGTTAATCCAGTAACGTATAAATTACTTTTACCCACGACTTTGCGAATTCACCCTGTATTTAATACCTCTCTTTTAAAACCTGCTGGACAAACTACGTCTAAAAGACCAGCACCTCTTCTGGTTCATGGGAACTGGGAGTATGAAGTACAAAGAATTTTGGATTCCAAACGCAGAGGTGCTAAATTATGGTATCTCATTTCCTGGAAGGGATATGGGCCTGAAAATGATTCTTGGGAACCAGCTGAAAATGTGCATGCTTCTCGTTTGATACGACACTTCCACCTTCAAAATCCTTTGAAGCCGGGCCCTAGACCGCTTCGGGGAGGGGGAAGTACTGTCAGGACTAGGGCGGGTTGCGGTCTAGGGCCCGCCCCATCCTGTAGGCACATACGCCTGTTCCTGTGCGATCAACCCGTAAGTGGTAAAAGTCATAGAGGAGCCCCTGGAGGATTGTTTTTTTTAAACTTTATTTTTGGTGCAGAAACATACAAAAGGCATCAAATTGTTCAGGGCACCTCGCCAGTGACATAAATCAATGCTTCAACATCATTAAATTTTGGTATAACACAGCCATTCAGCCCACATCCCGGAGGTCGGGCGGCAACAGCAAATCAGTGTCACAATTAGCGATTCCTACGGCGGCCCCCAAACTCCGCTCCACGGATCAACTAGTTTCTGCTTTTCTTATGGTCCTAGACGTACGACCCCATCACTTACCGGACTAATGACCTGAATGGTGTGCACTGTGCGTGCCAGAAGTATGCCGCCCTCAGCCTGATGACAACCCCCTAATTCTATACTCATCCTCAGTGTGGGGCCCGTACCGTTCGGTCGCTCCACTGGGAGTCGCCAATCTAGCTACACCCTCCCAGGAACTAACTATTCATTGCTAATAGGGCTGTCTGCCTTGCACCAAGAGTAAATATCTTCCCTGTCCCAACAACCCCCCCCCCTAAAACCGTTGTAGCTGGTGTGGGCCTACTTCCAAGTTCTTAGCATCTGAAGGGAGGAAATCTATAGGGTCGCATGCAATCATCCGTATCTCATAAGGAACATCACACAGAACACTCAACCACTATTCATCTGCTGGTAGGAGGCTGTCACTGAGCGCATTCACTAGTTCTGCCCATGCACGTGCTGCCTCTAGGCTCCTCTCATTAGCGGTGCGGGCTGCCTGGCGTAATCTGATCACGCTCTCATTATGGGCCCATTTCTGGAATTTGTTCGCCCATCGCCTGCTAGAGGGGCCCTCCCTCGACTTCCAGTGCCATGTGATTTCCCTCTGGGCCAATATGAGGCCCAAGTCAATGAATTTTCTAGTGATCTTAGTTGTCCTAGTGTGAGGAAACCGAAGCAACAAACAGGTCGCCATGTGCCACTTGCCGCTCCGTCACTTCATTAAGAAGTTCCCCTACCTCGGACCAAAATGTCCCCAATTTCGGACAGTCCCACATCATGTGATCGAGCTCCACCTCAGGTGCCAGGCACCTAGGGCACGCTGCATCCTGCACTTGAAAATATTTTCGGATCTTCCCCGGAGTTAGGTAGGCTCTATGTAGTATAAAAAAGTGTACTTGTTGAAAGCGCGCATTCCTACACCCTTTCCAAGTTCTCGTCAAAATATGACCCCAGACCGTCTCCGGGATGGGTTTCCCTATACTTGCCTCCCATTTTTGTCTGAGAGTCACTAGGGCCTCCAGTCCTTCACACAGCATTCGTGAGTGTAGGCAGGTGACCGCTTTAATAGTACCTGCCGCCATTACCACAGATTGGCATCCATTGTGGTGTGTGGTTCCAACTGCCCTGTTTTCCAGTGTTTCCTCATAGCAGTGGTTACCGCCATATGTAATAGGAAATCTCCGTCCGGAATGCCAAATTGGTCTTGCAACACCTGGAAGGGTAGCAACTCGCCTTCAGCGTACAAGTCACCCACCACTTGTAACCCCAGTTCCTTCCAGTCCAGTAGCCGGGACCAATCCCCTCCATGCGGCAGTGCCGTAAGCATGCCCAGGGGGATTTCGGGTGCATAGGGATGTTCCACTTTCACCTTCTTCCGGCTCCTATTCCAGCACAGCCTCAGCGCCTTCTCCTCCCAAGTCAGATTCCGGACCACTAGGTGTTGTTGCATGATAATGTAGGATAGGACATGCCTCTGTATTCCAGATCCCCGAGCCTCTTCCGGACCCCTGAATTCTCTGGCTACATGCTGTGTAAGGACCTGCAATTGCGCTGCCAAGTAGTAAAGTTTGAAATTCGGAACTGCCATTCCCCCCTCCACTTTGGGCCGCAACAGCGTGTCCAATGCTACCCGCCTCTTTCCCGTCCCCCACAAAAAGTCAATAGTGAGCGTCCGCAGTTCTCGAAAGTACCGAGGAGGCACCCAGAGCGGAAGAGTACGAAAAAAGTAGAGGAGGCGTGGCAAAGCTACCATTTTGAGCAGTGCAACTCTCCCCAACACCGAGAGAGGCAAGGTTGCCCAGAACGCCACACTGCCCCTCGGTGCCCTTATGCAGCGTCCAATATTCCCCTCCAGTACATCCTCCGCCCTAAGATAAATCCCGACTCCCAAGTAGGTAAAGCACGATCGTTCCCACAGTAAATCAGCAGGTTGGCGCGGTTGGGGTGCATCCATCCTCAGAGGAAAGACACACGTTTTAGTCCAGTTCACACGGAGGCCAGACAGCCTCCCAAAGTCCGACAGCATGGTCATCGCCCCCTCCAGTGCCAATGTCGCGTCCGCTAAGAACAGCAGCAAATCATCCGCATACATCGAGATGTAGTGCGAGAGTCCACCACAGACCAGGCCCTCATACGCCACTCCCGATCTGGTGTAGACCGCTAGCGGTTCTATTGCGAGCGCAAACAGCAGGGGGGAGAGCGAGCACCCCTGTCTCGTGCCTCTCTGCACTGGGTATTCTGATGATATAACCGAGCCCAATCGCACCCGAGCCGTAGCGAAGGAGTACAAGACCTTCGTCCAGCGCCTAAAACGCGCGCCTAAGCCAAATCTTTCCAATACCTTATCAAGATATTCCCACTCGAGGCTGTCAAACGCCTTTTCTATATCCACCGACAGCACTGCTGATGTTGCCTCTTCCACCAGATCACTATCCAATATTCTAATAAGACGGCGGATATTGGTCGAGGTGTTCCTAGTTGGTATGAACCCTGCTTGGTCCCGTGGACCAAGGTAGTCATATGGGACATTAGTCTTGTTGCCAGTATACGACTCAGTATCTTGTAGTCCACCGTCAACATAGACAGTGGCCTATAAGAGGTCACGTTATCTCCCTCCCTCCCAGGTTTCAACAGGGGGACTACCAGCGCCACCCTCATGGATTCGGGCATGTATCCCAGCTCCAGCGCCTCGTTATATACCGCCTGCAGCTGGGGTGCCAATGGGTCAATGTACGTCAGATAAAAAACTCTATAGGAAGTCCATCCACCTCCGGAGTCTTGTTCCTGGCCATGCTCTTAATTGCTCCCCTAATTTCAGCAACAGTGACAGCTTGACCCAAGCTTTTTGCGTCCTCTTCCTCTAGTTGCGGTAACTGTATCCCCGATAAATAACCCTCAATCTCCATTGTAGTCGCTTCCAGGTGGTTTTGATACAGCGTCGTATAGTACCGCAAGAAGCGCGAGACGACCTCAGATTGCGAGCAGGCCACCCTCCCAGATTCCTCACGAACACTCAGGACCGGGCAAACCCCCTGCCTCGGATTCGCCATTATTGCCAGGAGCGTGCCTACCTTATCCCCCTCAGCATGTACCTTTACCCTATATTGCTTATAGTCGTAACTGCGCAGCCTTTCTGTCTCAGTGGCCACGAGCTCCCTATCCACCAATAGCCGGTCCTGCAATTCCCTCCGTTCTGGCCTTTGTTTTTCCACCTCCCGTAGCGCCTCCTCCGCTTTTGCGACCTCCTTTACAACCACTGCCCTTTCACCCGCATGCTTACTGATGCAGAGCCCTCTCACCACCACTTTAAACGCATTCCACTCCATTCCCCTAGTAGATGTCGAGTTCTTGTTGGTAGCAAAGTAGTCCTCAATACCCTCTTTGATTGTAGTCCTAAAGACTAGATCCTCCAGGGTATCCGGGCGTAAACGCCAGGTGGGCACCTCTGTTCTCATGCGCTGCCATTTAAAGGAAACTACCTGGAGGTTATGGTCTGAAATGGTCCTAGTTAGGTATTCCGAGTGTACCGCTAAGGGCGCCAGTGCCTGGGTGCACAGAATAGTGTCAATTCTAACATCAAGTTTGTGGATAGCCGAAAAGAAGGAGTAATCCCTATCTTCAGGATGGTGCACTCTCCACATGTCAATCAACCCCCATCCGCTCTGTCATTCTGCCCTCTTCCTCGCAATCTTGCGGACCTGGGATTCTGCCAACGGAGGATGCGACCTGTCCAGGGCCACATCTGTAAGCGAATTAAAGTCTCCCCCCATAATCACTCGGCCCGATAAGAGATGAGCCAGTTTTCCGGAGATGACATCCAAAAATCGGGGCTGGTCTGTGTTTGGAGCATATACGCTACATAACACCACCTCTGTGTCATACAATCTTCCCGCCACCGCCACATATCTACCCTCAGGGTCTATCACAGTGTGTGCAGCTTGGAACGGGGTCCCCGCCCTCACCCACACCAACACTCCACCTAGCAAACGCAGAGTAAGCAGTACCAAACACCTGACCTCTCCACCTTCGCTGCAGCGCAGTACATTCTTGTTTAGTGAGATGGGTCTCTTGCAGCAAAGCTATTTGGACACCTCTTCTTATCAGATATGCATGCTCCTTGTGGCGCCTCGACATGGTATGTAATCCGCGCACGTTCCACGTGATACACTTCAAATCAGGTAATGTCCCCATTGCTGCACTCCCAATCTTTCCCCTCCTGCATAATTTGTTTGCCCACACCAGCTGTGCCCCCCCTTAAACACAAAACACCCCCCCAAACTTCCATTACCCTCCCCCCCAGAACAGGTCCCAATAACGCATTTATCAGTACCCATCCAAACTGTCCTAACAATTCACACAATACTATCCTGCAGTAGCCACCACAGGTTACCTTAAGGGCAATGGGGTGGTGATCCAGCTCCGACAGGTGGCAGCGCTCGCGCCAGCCCCCCGCCCTCCATATCCCGCAATAATAAATCAGACATGGAATTCACGACTGTTACCGGATTCCCCGATATCGCCATTCTCAGTTTACCACCGGTGAGTCCCAGACAGAGGTAATTCACTTATAAATCATCAGCTAATCTAGGTGTCATCTCCGGGCCTTTGGTACTCTCGTCCTCCGACACCTCCGTACCAGATTGTCTCCCGTTCTCCTCGGATTCAGATCCCTTGGTCGAGCCCTCCCGCTGAGAACCAGTGATCGCCGCTGTAGCCGCCAAGGCCCCCTGTTTGTCAGCCTCCATTTGCACACGTTGCAGCGCCCGTTGTGATTTGTTCTTCTTGCGGAGGCGCTGCGATTGGAGCATCCACACCGGCTTGAGTGCGCCCCCCTCATTTCTGCCCCTGCGATCAGTACCTGCCCTATATCTTTCAAGCCAAGACCAGGCCTCTTCAGGTGTCAGTAAAAACTGCGTCGACCCGTCCAGTATCACTCTCAGTTTAGCCGGGAACAGTAGCGAATATTGTATGCCTTCCTCCTCAGTTCTTTTTTGACAGATAGGTATGAGGCCCTACGCCGTTGTATGTCCTGAGTATAATCCGGGAAAATTGTCACAGCACTGTTCTCTATCTGGAAGGGGCCCGTTGAGCGTGCGTTTTGGATCAATAAATCCCTGTCTTTATAGTGAAGAACCCTGGCCACCACAGGACGGGGGGGTCGGCCCGGTGCAGGCGGCCTGGCCGGGACCCTATGAGCCCTCTCGAGTGTGAAGAAAGGAGAAAGGCCCTCAGGGGCCACCACAGTCCTGAACCAATTTTCCATGTACGCAACCATGTCCGTCCCTTCAACATTTTCAGGCAGGCCTACGACCCGAACGTTGTTTCGCCGGTTACGACTTTCGGCATCCTCGGCCTTCTTTTCCAGTGTCTCCAATCTCCTCAAGGCGTCCTCCAATTTGCGCTCAACCGTGACCACCGCTGGTTTGAGGTCCTGAAGGAGTGACTCACTGTCTTTAACCCTGTCCGCTAACTTCGAGTGACCAGCTCTCAAGAGCCCCAGCCCTGTCGCCACTTGAGTAATATCCTGATGAAAGGACTCTTTTGTCGCCGTTATAGCATCCAGGATTTGATCAAGGCGCTTGTTCAGTCTTTGTTCCGAGTTCTCAGCCGCGCCGTCCCCGGCGTCTCCGTTTTCTCCTGCAGGATCCATTGCCTCGTCTTTTCTGCCTTTAGGTTTCATTCCTTATGGACAGTCCAGCAAGGCACACGCCCAGGCTTCCAAGTTACGAACCAGAGTTGATAACTGCGCGGTTCACTGGATGTCCACAACACTCCCCTGGAGCCCGGGATAACTGACTCCGATATCTCTCCACGCGGTTCTCACCGGGACCCCCAGGCACGCAATCTTAGCAGGCCAACACAGTCATTCCGGCCCCTCCATGTCCCTTCTTGGTACAAGCCGCTTCAGGCGCCAATCCGCTACCGGGATGCTCCCCTCCGACTCTTCAGCCCCTTGTGTCTGCGCCCACCAAACCGCACCGTGTTGTGCCTCCACCTCGTCTCCGGGGCAGCAGCGCAGTGTCCCCAGCCGGTCACCAGCAGCGCCTCTGTACCTGCCGGTAAGTTCGTTGTGCGTGCACTATGGGGCTGCTCCACTCAGCTTGCTGCCACCTCTCCCAGACACCACCGCTGCCGGTCCCCCTTCGGGGCACCTTGCGCTGCCCTCCGCGGCCCCCGGCTGCCCAGCGCTGCTGGCCCAATCCCGCCCCCGCCTCCGCAGCGCCCAGACCAGGCCCGCAGCACCGCACTCACCGGTGGCCCTAGGGAAGGGCTTCCAGCCGCCACCACAGCACACGTCCGGCCACTGAATTCTGCCGCATCCGCCTCTCAGGCCGGTTCCGATCTGGGCTCCAAGCGCCTGCTCCCGGAGCCTCGGAGGCGCTCGATGTTACCGCAGCTCCCACTGTGCCACGGAGCTGCTTCTCTTCGCCGGTCCTCCTCAGCGGTCTCGACGTTGGCGCGGGCTGCCCCACCAACTTATGGCCACACAGCCTACGCCACCACCAGTGCTGGCGCCATCTTAGGGCTCCCCTCCTCTCTGCTGCTCCGATACCGCGGCGGTCTGTTATCTGCGCTTCTCTCACCGATCTTCACCGGAGCCTGTGCGGAGCGGCAGATTGCCTGCCGCGCTCCCTCTGCCAACAGTCCTTCAGCGCCAACCTCCGCAAATCGTGAGCAGCGGGTCGCGGGTCAGTTCTTCCTGGCGATCCCGGCCGCCATCTTGCGACTGCTCTGCCGATGTCGCTTGCCTCGTAGATCGCAGCTTTAGAGGGTGCCCCAAGTCACCAGGGAGCACCCCAGCGGGCAGAAAGGTCTTCGGAGTCGTTCCGACGTCTGTCCCCGTTTTTGGAACAGCAACTCAGGCAGTTCCCAGGATAATTGGCGGGATGAGGTACGGAGCTAGTCGCTCTAGCCGCCTACGCCATCGGCGCCCAAACCACGCCCCCTAGCCCCTGGAGGATTGTGGTGGTAAAAATGTTTAAAGATGCATGTTCTTGTGTCTGTACTAAGTTTTTCCCACTCAGTATGCGTGTGATTTGGCATCTCGCGCGAGATGCGTGAGATTTGGCACCTCACGCGAGATGCGTGAGATTTGGCATCTCACGCGAGATGCGTGAGGATTAACAGCTCACGCGAGATGCGTGAGGCTTGGCATCTCACGCGAGATACGTGAGATTTGGCATCTCACGCGAGATGCGTGAGGTTTGGCATCTCACGCGAGATGCGTTAGGTTTGGCAGCTCACGCGAGATGCGTGAGGTTTGGCATCTCACGCGAGATGCGTGAGGTTTGACATCTCACGCCAGATGCGTGAGGTTTGGCATCTCACGCGAGATGCGTGAGGTTTGGCATCTCACGCGAGATGCGTGAGGTTTGGCATCTCACGCGAGATACGTGAGGTTTGGCATGTTACGCGAGATGCGTGAGGTTTGGCATCTCACACGAGATGCGTGAGATTTGGCATCTCACGCGAGATGCGTGAGGTTTGGCATCTCACGCGAGATGCGTGAGATTTGGCATTTCACGCGAGATGCGTGAGGTTTGGCATCTCACGCGAGATGCGTTAGGTTTGGCAGCTCACGCGAGATGCGTGAGATTTGGCATCTCACGCGAGATGCGTGAGGTTTGGCATCTCACGCGAGATGCGTGAGGTTTGACATCTCACGCGAGATGCGTTAGGTTTGACAGCTCACGCGAGATGCGTGTGGTTCAGCACCTCACGCGACATGCGTGAGGTTCGGCAACTCACGCGAGATGCTTGAGGTCCGGCGCCTCACGCGACATGCGTGAGTTTCGGCACGGGCGCGCCTACGATGGCGTCAGCGGCCGCGCCCAGTTCCCCGTGCTCACTATTCAGCGTCTTTTGGTGAAGGAGGAAGAGGATCTTGGGGCTCCGTTTCTCTGTGAGGCCAGCTTTCTTCTTTTGATCGGTGGAGAGTTCTGGGTGCCTGAAGACTGCTACAACGCTCGCTGAGCTGCAGGAGGAGTTTAGAATCTGCGGAGACTTCTCTTCTTGATGGGCTCCCGGTGAGGCTAGCTTTTGGGGGGATTACCTGTCACTAACCCAGATTCAGAAGTAGAGTCAATCAATCAATCAGGAGTTTGTTAAAGCGCAACTACTCACCCGTAAGGGTCTCAAGGCGCTAGGGGTGGGGGGGTGCAGATTCCATTCCATCAAGGAGGGGGTCTGTCGAAGAGCCAGGTTTTGAGGTTTCTTGCGAAGATGGGGAGCGATGTTGTCTGTCTGAGGAGGAGCGGAAGGGCGTTCCATGCTTTGGCCGCGAGGAAGGAGAAGGAGCGGCCTCCAGATCTGGTCTTTCTGGTGCAGGGGACCACGGCGTAGGAGAGCTGGGCTGATTGTAGGGTCCTTTGGGGTGCGTGGAATTTGAGCCGGCTGTTCAGGTATGCTGGTCCAGTGCATTGGAGGGCCTTGTGTGCATGGGTGAGCATCTTAAAGGTGATTCTCGCCTCGGCGGGGAGCCAGTGGAGTGTGCGCAGGTGCTGGGAGATGTGGCAGTGTTTTGGCAGGTTGAGGACCAGTCTTGCGGCGGCGTTCTGGATGTTCTGTAGCTTGCGGATGAGGTTTTTGTTTTTTCCGGCATAGAGTGCGTTGCCGTAGTCGAGTCTGCTGGTGACCAGGGCGTGAGTGACTGTCTTTCGGTGTTCGAGGGTGATCCATTTGAAGGTCTTACGAAGGAGGGGAGGGTGTGGAAGCAGGAGGATGAGACCGAGTTGATCTGGCGGTCCATTTTGAGCTCGGTGTCCAGGATGATTCCCAGGTTGCGTGCGTGGTCTGTGGGGGTTGGCGGGTTTCCGAGGGCGGTGGGCCACCAGGTGTCGCTCCAGGCATCGGGGTTTGGGCCCATGATGAGTACTTCTGTTTTGTTGGTGTTTAGTTGTAGGCAGCTGTTTTTCATCCATTTGGCGACGGCTTCCATGCCTTCTCGAAAGTTGCGTCTGGCGGTGTTGGGCTCGTTGGATAGGGAGAGGATGAGCTGGGTGTCGTCTGCGTATGACACGATGTTGAGTCCGTAGGTTCTGACGATGGGGGCAAGTGGAGCCATGTAGACGTTGAAGAGCGTCGGGCTGAGGGAGGAGCCCGGGGGACTACGCAGGTGGTAGGTGTGGGGTCTGAGAGGAAAGGGGGGAGTCTGACCTGTTGCGTCCTGCCGGAGAGGAAGGAGCAGATCCAGTCGAGGGCCTTGTCCTGGATTCCTGCGTCGTAGAGTCTGCGTATTAGGGTGCGGTGGGAGACTGTGTCGAACGCCGCTGATAGGTCTAGGAGGATGAGGGCTACTGTTTCTCCTTTGTCCAGTTGGGTGCGGATGTCGTCTGTTGCGGCGAGGACGGCGGTTTCCGTACTGTGGTTTTTTCTGAAGCCGGATTGGGAGGAGTCGAGGATGTTGTGTTCTTCAATGAATGTGGCGAGTTGGCTGTTGATGGCTTTCTCAATGACTTTCGCTGGGAAAGGGAGCAGGGAGATGGGTCTGTAGTTTTTGAGGTCGGTGGGGTCCGCTGAGGGTTTCTTTAGGAGGGGATTGACCTCGGCGTGTTTCCAATTGTCGGGGAACGAGGCGGTCGCCAGGGAGCGGTTGATGGTGTGGTGGAGCATGGGTGCGATGGTATCGGCGGCTCTGTTGAAGATGTGGCGGGGGCAGGGGTCCGTGGGGGCCCCTGAGTGGATTGACTTCATTGTCTTCAGTGTGTCTTCGATGGTGAGGGCTGTCCAGTCATCAATCGCTGGTTTCTGGGTGTCGGGGGTGGTTCGTGAGGGTTCAGTGTGTTGGTTGTCTTCGTCGAAGTTGTCATAGATGCTCTTGATTTTGTGGTGGAAAAAGGTGCTGAGTTTGTCGCAGAGGTCTTGTGAGGGAGGGATGTCGGTAGACTGGCTGGTGGGTTGGGCGAACTCCTTGATGATGCTGAAGAGTTCTTTGCTGTTGAGTGCGTGGGTGGAGATTCTGTCTTCAATCGCTTTTTTCCTCGTTTCTCTGATGAGTTGATGGGGGGCGTTGGTGGCGGCTCTGAAGTTGTTGTGGGCTTCTGTGGATTTGGTGTTTCTCCAGGCCTTTTCGAGTCGGCGGCGGCATGTGCACCTGGACTCTCGAAGTTCGGTGGTAAACCATCTGGCTTTCTTGGCACGGGTATTGTTGTTTTTCTTGAGGGGGGCTATGGTGTTGGTGCTGTCCGAGATCCATCTATGCAGGGTTCGGGCTGCGGTGTTGGGGTCGTCATTTTCCGCGATGGTTGGGGTGGAGTTGTTGAGTGAGGAGGTGAGCTGGTCGTCAGTGATTTTGGTCCAGTTTCTTTGTGGAAGCAGGTCCTGGTGTCTGTGGATGGTGTGTGTTCTGAAGGTGAAGTGGACGCAACGATGGTCGGTCCATAGGAGTTCGGTGGTGTGGCTGAAGGTGATGGAGTTTCCTGTAGTGAAGAGGGGGTCGAAGGTGTGTCCTGCTGAGTGCGTGGGCTCGGTCATGATCTGGCAGAGTCCAATGTTGTGGAGGTTGTCCAGGAGGCATGTGGTGTTGGGGTACCGTTGATTGTCGAGGTGGAAGTTGAGGTCTCCCAGCAGGGTGTAGTTGGTGGATGCGATGGCCTGCGGGGAGATAATGTCCGTGATGGAGTTGGCGAAGGGTCCGCGGGGTCCAGGGGGTCGGTAGATGAGGGTCCCTCGGAGGGCGGCGGTGGGGCTGGCCAGTATCTTGAAGTGAAGGTTTTCCATCAGTTTTGTGGACTCGTCAGGGAGTGTGCTCAGGCGGAGGCTGGATTTGTGGACCATGGCGATTCCTCCTCCTGGGTGGGTGGGGCGGTCCTTCCTGGAGATCTTGTATCCTTGGGGGATGGCGATGGCGATGTCCGGTCCCGAGGTGGCGTTGGTCCAGGTTTCGGTGAAGAATGCTACGTCCGGGGTGGTGCTGTCGAGGAGGTCCCAGATTTCTGTGGCGTGTTTGTGGAGGGATCGGACATTGAGGAGGATGCATTGCAGGGTCTTCGGTTCGGTTGTGTTCTTGTGGGCGGCTTGTGCTGGATCCGTGTTCTTGGCGGTGCTGCAGGTGTGCCGGCAGCGGTGACAGCTGAAGGGCCATGGGTGTCGGCTGGTGATGCTAGCTTGCAGTTGTTGTTGCAGCCTGGGTTGAGTGCGTGGAGTGCTGCTGGGTCGTAGCGTTGGCGGGGCGGAGGTCCAGGGTTCCTGGTGCTGGTCGCGGACGGGTCGCGGACGGGCGCAGACGTGCTTGCCTTTGACGCGCCTTCGGTGCACCAGCGGCGCGCCCGCGCAGTGGCCTCCATTATATAGGGGTCGGGGAGGGCTGGACAGCTGGGAGGCGGGAGCGGGGAGAGGAGCTGGATTGGGCCGGTCGCGCTGGGGGGGAGGGGCCGCGGGGGCAGCAGCGGCGGGCAAGGTAAAGGGAGGAAAGAAGGGATAAAGAAAAAAGGGAAAATAAGCAGAAATAAGGCACAAAAGAGCAGAGATGCAGAAAAGGGCAGAAAGGTGAAAGATGGAAAGGGTAGAAAAACGAGTGAAAACGAGTGAAGGAGCAGAGGGAGAGAAAGGGAAAATGGGCAGAAATAAGGCACAAAAGAGCAGAGGTGCAGAAAGGTGAAGGATAGAAAGGGTAGAAAAACGAGTGAAGGAGCAGAGGGAGAGAAAGGGAAAATGGGCAGAAATAACGCACAAAAGAGCAGAGATGCAGAAAGGTGAAAGATAGAAAGGATAGAAAAACGAGTGAAGGAGCAGAGTGAGAGAAAGGAGACAGAGGTCCACTCTACAGGTAAGATTGCGAATCTTGTTAAAACCATTTCAGTGATTTATTAGGAACATCCAATTTGATTTTCAAGATCATTTACCTTATTCACGAGTGTGATTCTTGTTCAGTAGAAATTCTATGCATGCTTTCTCTAGCTCATTACCATATTCACGAGTGCGATTCTTGTTCTATAGTAGTTCCATGAATGTTTTTGGGAACACTTTTAAGTCACATAAAATAAGGAAATATAAGACACTGATTGCTTAGGTGATTGAAAACCTAGTCATAGAAAGACCTAAACCAAATTCTGCTGCTTATGCCTTTGAGCAGTTGATACTGAAGTGAAGTATTATCGCCACAATATAGCGGATCTAAGAAAGGTCAACTAAGAGTCTGATTGTCTGAATAAACGCAAGCCACGAAGCTCTTAAGCTAGTTCCTGATTGAAGGACAGAATCTGATGTCCTAATTTACGTCTTTGTGCGAAGGAAAGTGCGTGTATTTTTGTTTGCGAGTAACTTTTCCTTTTCAGATCTCGATCCCAGCTGTTCCCTTCTTAATTCCCTTTCCCCCGCTTAATCACTTCAATACTCTGTGTAATCATTACAATCAGAGTTGGAGGTATTGAGAGGTGGGCCCCTTATATCATCACTCCAGACCCTGAGGAAGAAGCAACCTGACAGAATAGTGAGCCCACGAATAATATTCCTCCCGGTCTGAGAGTTTTGACATTATGGCCACCATGGATGATTTAATGAGGGTTATTGTTCAGATGCAAACAGATTTAACTGAAGCTAGGAATGCCACTGCAATGCTCTCTGATAAAGTAGATAGGATACAGAGATTAAGTACTCCGCTTCCTCCTCTCCGTTCTCTGCAGCATACAGACAGAGAAATTACGCTGTTGGGGCAGCCGTCCGAACCAATCGGTGCTGGCTGCGGTGGAGGGGAGGGAGGTTGCCTGCAGCCTTCCTGTTGACGAGAGCCCAGACCACGTCAGACGCATTCAAAATCCAGGACGGCGGGAGTCGGAAGTCTGCAGTCTCGGGAGTCAGCGCGGGAAGCCAAGGTAAGTTTTATATAATATTTTATTATGTATTATTATCCCATATCGCAGACTTACATGACCATTGCGCGCTGCAGAATCTATTGCCGCATTGCTGTTTTAATTATTTTAAAATTAATCTACTTTACTGCGCGCTCGCGCTGTCGATCTTGGCGCTAGGCGCTACCTCTCTCATAGCGTGTTATTAGTACCACTCTTACCCGCACTATAATTGTGACCTCATTCCGCACTTTGCGGGAATTCGAGCGCTTCAGGGCACCTTAGGGCTCCTGGGGACATCGCGCTGCGGTGTTGGTAGCCGCCACCTTGGGTGAGTGAGGGAACCAGGGAGTGCCAAATTGCTGGCGCCATCTTGGTTGGGGGGCTAGTGATCGCACTACAGGACTCTTGCGTCAGGAAGTGCATAAAAGCAGAACTTCCCCATCGACAGGTCAGACTTACTTGACCATTGCGCGCTGCAGAATCTATTGCAGCATTGCTGTTTTAAAATTAATCTACTTTACTGCGCGCTCGCGCTGTCGATCTTGGCGCTAGGCGCTACCTCTCTCATAGCGTGTTATTAGTACCACTCTTACCCGTACTATAATTGTGACCTCATTCCGCACTTTGCGTGAATTCGAGCGCTTCAGGGCACCTTAGGGCTCCTGGGGACATCGTGCTGCGGTATTGGTAGCCGCCATCTTGGGTGAGTGAGGGAACCAGGGAGTGCCAAATTGCTGGCGCCATCTTGGTTGGGGGGCTAGTGATCGCACTGCAGGACTCTTGCGTATACGGCTATATGTGATGGACGCCCTAACGCGTGCAGCGTAGGCGCGCAGCGGGCGCGCCGGCGGAGCGCCAGAGGTGCGCCAGAGGTAAGCCCGTTTGCACCCGTTCGCGCACAGGACGCGCCGGGCGCCGAAAGTTCTGCCTCTCGGAACCAAGATGTAACTTCTTACTCTTATTCCCGCGATGAACTTTTACGCCTTAATCTCGGTTCACTCAGTAACCGAAAGTATAATATCACCAGCAAGCACCCAGTTGCCTTGTCCTGTGGCTTGTTGAATGTGAGATCTCTCATCAAACACTGTGAAGAAATTGCGTTACTTATCGAGTCTTACCATCTAGACGTACTCTTCATGACAGAGACTTGGACAACACCGACTAGCTCGGTGGAACTGGGGACAGCTTGTCCCACTGGCTTCAAAATAAGGCATAATCCGAGGGTGGGAGCCAGAGGAGGTGGAACTGGATTAATTTTTAGGCAGACTCTTTACGTCTCCCAGCTTATCATCAAGGCAATCGCTGGGTGCCAAACTTTGGGTTTCTCCATCAAGGACCAAGGAGGCGTGCTATTCATGGATCTACTATGTTATAGACCCCCGGCTAGCTCGTTATCTGCTGTACCTGAGCTCATAGACTTAATATACGATCTCTCCCACTCCCACACAAAGTTGATGGTGTTAGGGGATTTCAATCTTTGGTCAGAGGGACCGACCAAGAAGGCCTATGTAGAGCTGGTCCAAGCTTGTCATAATATTGAGCTACAACAACTGGTACTCTCCAAAACCCATTCAAAGGGCCATATTCTTGATCTACTTTTTGCTGACGCTTGTCGAACGGCTATACGTGACGACCTGCCTCAGTGTTGGGCGGATCACGCCCTTGTCCAGTTCTCCCTCTCGTGCACTAGTGCTCCATTAAAGAAAGGGAGTGTGGGGGGCACTAGAATGGGGAGACAATGGTCTAGACTCGTCAAACAAACGATCTTGCCCTCTCTGCTGCCAGATGGCTTTGTATTGGGAGCGAATGTGGACGTAAGTTACGAGACTCTCTGTCAGCGAATCTCGGCTTCTCTGGACTCTTTGGCCCCGCTGCGAAAAATCAAAGATAGGACTAATCTTGCTATGCCATGGTACTCGGAAGAACTTCGGCAGCTCAAGCTCCAATGTAAACAGGCTGAGCGGACCTGGAGGAAACAGTACCTGGAATCACATAGAGTCCTCTTCAAACAAGCACTGGCGTCCTATAAAATCCAGATCAAGCTTGCCAAAGCTAGATTCTTAGAAGAATCTTTGATGGCAGCTGTAAATAAATCTCAGGCCTTATTTAAGATCGTAAAGGACCTGGCCCATCCTGGCTGTACCAAAAATGTCATCCCGGCCTCTCAAGCTCTCTGTGATTCGCTAGCACAGGCCTTTGAGGATAAGATTGCCAACATCTTAAACAATCTTCCCTCGTCAACTGGCCGTGCTGTGCAAGATTCCATCTCGTTTGAGAATAGGAAGGAGTGTACTAAATCAGGTGAGCTGAGCAACTTTCCTCTACCATCTTTTGAGGACTTCTGCTCTTTGGCTGACGGGGTGTCCTCTGGCTCACCTTCTGATCCTCTTCCACCCAAATTCTGGAAACTTTTTTGTGAAGACCTGTTTCCCCCACTTTTTAGGTCTCGTAGCGAAAACACAGAGCGTAAGCTCTGTGTCTCGCCAGAGATCTTTTGTTGCTGACTCTGCTTCCCAGGAGACCGCACCTGGCCGCGCGCATCTCGCAAAAGGCGATCGGCGCAGGCCACGCGCTCGCCGTGTCTGTCTCCTGGGAAGCGCATACATACACAGGCACACTTCCCCCTGCACGCATGCGCACACACAGACACACACACGAGCGCACATACACGCACGCACACATACAGAGATCCCCGTCGCGCACACACGCTCGCACACACAAGCGCACCGCCCCCCGTCCCACTTACCGCCAGTCCGGTCTTTCCCCTCATCTCGTGCACAAGCTCCGCTGGACACCAGTTTATGCATCCCCTCTCCTCGCGCGCCACAGTCCACGTCGTACGTCATAACTTCGGGGCGGGGCTATCGGTTGGGGGCGGAGTCCGGCAAGGCGTGGCGCGTTAGAGCTTTGGGATTGTTGTGGCGTCACCAACCGGCGCCGGACCGGAAGTAGAGGAGGCGTCCGAGCTGTGGCAGGTTAGATCCCATGGTGCGCTTTAAGTTTCCTAGTTACGGCTAGCCAGGAGTTTTGCTTCCGTAATTCTTGTGTTATTTCCATTCGTCTTATAAGGCTTGTTTCATCGAACAGATTCATCGAATAAATATCGGCTTTCGATACCAGTTAATCTGTAATTAAGCACAGTTTCGGCAGTAGAAAGCAACGCTGGAACACAATACTATGTGTCATCTTTCTTTTGATATCCGTGACATGTGACGTATTGTCAGCCCCGGACTCGTCTCCCCCACAGGGCAGCTTTTAAAAATCAGGCAATGTGTAAAAATCATGTAAATAGTTTCCAGCCGGGATCCGGGGTCCAGCTGGTGCCAACTGGCGGAAATCCCTGAAATGCCGCTTATCAAATTAAATTGTATTTTTGACGCTGGTTGCAGCAGCAAAAGAAATTATATTTTTTGATTTATTTGGTTTTGCAGTGAAATGAGTCCTGATCGGAGGATTAAAAAGAATTCTAAAGGCTAAAATTATTCTGTTTTCCGGTCGGACCCGATGTTGGTTTGAGGGGTACCCCGCCCCTTCCTCTGCAGCCAGGTGCACCCCGAGTATATGGGTGGTACTATAAAATGAACAGAATTCTTGTTTTCCCGTCCGTAAAGGGAAAGAGAAGAGATTGATACATTTCCTGCATGGTTGGGGCGGTTGATATTTTTCTTATCTAAGATCCACTGTTCTCCTCCCTCCCCCAGTTCTCAGCGATGATAAATATACGGATGCTTCTAAGTTCTCTTGTGATGATGGGACGTGCCGAGGCTTCAATGCGCTGTCCGCCCCCCGCCCGCAAGCTCTCAGCAATGAAACATATACTGATGCTTCAATACGCTGTCCCCCCCCAGCTCTCCACAATGAAACATATACTGAGGCTTCAAGGATCTGCTTCGCCCCCTCCCCAAGCTCTCTTGGGATGATGAGATCTGTGCCGAGGTTTCAAGGCGCTGTCTGCCCCCATGCCCCCAAGCTCTCACCGATGAAATATATACTGAGGCTTCAAGGCGCTGTTTCTACCACTCTCTAAGCTCTCTTGTGATGATGAGACATGTGCCGAGGCTTCAAGGCACCGTAGTGGTGTGTACCACTGAAGCTCCCTCGTGGTGCTGCTGTGCTCTGTGTCTCACACAGGGACCGAGATCCTGCACAGAAACTTGCCCTCCTCAGCCTCGCCCCATCCTAACCAAGGCCTCTCTGGGCGGATACGCATTTATTCGGCCTTTTCACAATTTTTTAACCCAGAAGCAGCTGATATAGTTTGCGCTGAATGTGCTTGGTGTTTCGGTGCTCGTGCTTTGAAGTGGTCCCCCCCTTCCCTGTAGCCACCGCCCACCCCCCGCGGTACCTCTGTGATATTTATCCCAGTTTGACTGAGTGAACCATCGGAGGGTCAGAGGCGGATATCCGCTGATTTTTGCTTATATCACGGCTGCCGGCTTTAAAGACAGCATCACCGCGCGAGAGGTAGAAGAGCCTTGAGTGGGCGAGGCCTGGGTGACCGTCAGTTGGAGGGGGGACACGGAGAGACGCCGAGACCCCCCTCCCGAAAAAAACAAACCCTTAGTTATCCCAGGGAGGTCAGTGAACAATCCCTGTGGACTTTAGTGTGGAAAGAGCCCTTCTCGGGCTGGTCATGCACTCTCTGCAGCCATTTCCGGCTCATCGTCCCTTGCACCGTGTGATCTCGGGCTCCCCGGGTGACCGTGTGAGAGGAGGCGATATGGCAGGACACAGGGTGGGGCCGTCTGTATCTACAATTCTACCTGCACCCCTTCCCTTCCGGGATCCTAGAGCTGGGACTCAGTGCACTAGGCGCTGCCTCCGCCTATCAGACCCCGGAGCACATGTCTTCCTGGTGAGGTAATTTTTATATTATTGTTCACAGCGGCATATATTAATCTTATTATTAAACCATATACTATATAATATACAATACATAATATATAATATACAACATTATATATAATTGTTATTCTCATCTGGATTATTAAAATTACCATCATCATCTGTATCAATATTCTTTTTATCATCACCTTATCGCCCACGGCATTGTCATTGTAAATGGCAATGTATTTTATTTATGTGTTTGTTTTTAAAACAGATAAATACAAAGCATTGTCATTTACAATGCCAATAGGTTAAAACTCTCGCAAGTGCAAGACCTATTGTATTGCTTCCTGTTGCAGTGGAAGAGAGGAGGAGCGGGGAGGAGGAGGAGTCAGCTACAGAGAGCCGTGCCAATTAAAAGAAAGGTGCAGCTCTCCAAAGTTGATTTTTTCAATATTGTTAGATTATTGTAAGCAGCCACTGCTTACTAAAAGCTTACAATATTGAAAAAATAGATTTGGCCGAACAGCAACTTTCTTTTCTTCATGGCAGCTCGTCGCAGTCTATTTTTTCAATATATTCGTTCTAATACTTCAAGTTAGTCCTGTGGTGCCTTTGCTGTAATTAGGAGTACTGTGCTGCTCTTTGAAGATAAACAAGCATTTGCAATGCAATAGGTCTCGTATTTGCGAGAGTTTAACCTATTGGCATTGTAATTGACAATGCCTTTTATTTACGTTTTAAAAACCAACACATAAATAAAAAGGCAGTGTCATTTATAATGCCAATGGCTCAAACTCTAACAACTGCGAGACCTATTGCATTGCAAATGCTTGTTTCCATCTGTCGCCAGTCTCTCACTTCAGCACGGGTTCCAGATTGCTGGAAATTGGCGGTGGTCTCCCCACTGCTTAAAAAGGAGAATCTGGACCACACATGCCCAGCCAACTTTAGGCCCATCTCTCTCTTGCCATTCCCTATTAAAATTCTAGAGAAACTGGCCACAAAACATCTCTCCAACTTTCTTGAGACTACTGATTGTTTGGATGTGGCTCAGTTTGGGTTTAGACCGGCACATGGGACAGAGTCGGCATTGGTGACTGTTCTCGATGACCTTCGAACGCGTGCCGACCAGGGTCGAGCAGCCTTTTTAGTGCTGCTCGACATGTCGGACGCGTTCGACACGGTCAGCCATGCAATCCTGATCAGGAGACTGACGGAGGCTGGGGTGTCGGGCTTGGCCCTTGAATGTCTGGTGTCATATCTCGATCAAAAGCACCAGGTAGTTGCCCTGCCACCCTTTAAATCCAACATCAGGAGGGTTGGTCAGGGAGTACCCCAGGGCTCGGCCATCAGCCCCATTCTTTTCAATCTTTCTCCCCTGATCACGCTGATTAAATCTTTTGGCATAACAGTCACCAACTACGCCGATGACACCCAACTTATCTTCTTGTTTGAGGGTAAGGACGGGGTGTCACAGGAGGTCTTCCATCGATGCATGAGCACCACGGCAGAATGGCTGGGTAACAACTCCCTACAATTTAACAGCTCTAAAACCGAGGTGCTAAATTGCTCTATGGATCGGACCCCCAGACCCCTACCACAGGGTTTTTGGCCTCATGATTTCCAAGGTACTAGTCTGCCTGCCGAATCGGTCGGAATTTGGGGGTAATGTTTAGTTGCGACTTACAGCTGGACACATCAGTGAACAAAACAGTGGCCACTTGTATGGCATTACTTGGATCATTGCGAAAGATTTTACCCTTGCTCCCGGTACAGGCCAGACCAGAGGTAGTGCGGAGCATAATTTTAAGTCGTCTCGACTACTGCAACGCACTGCTGCTGGGGGCACCAGTTACTCTGCTAGGAAAACTCCAACGAGTACAGAATTTTGCTGCCAAACTGGCACTCTCGCGACGCCGCCTGGACTCTTCTGCCAAGGCACTTAGGGACCTCCATTGGTTGCCAATCTCTCAACGGGTGAACTTCAAAGCTTTGTGTTTGGTTTTTAGGGCTCTACACGGACAAGGCCCGTCTCCTCTGCAGGATCTTTTCTCATGGTACATCCCTCCAAGACCACTCCGGTCAGCCTCGGCTTACTTGGTGGTAGTACCCAAGTTTCTGAGGTCACGGATGGGTGGTCGGTCCTTCAGGTTTACCGCAGCGCGGCTGTGGAATTCTCTACCGCTAGGCCTGAGGGGCCTGGAAGATTTTTCTTCCTTTAAAAAAGCATTAAAGACCCATCTGTTCCCCAGAACAATGTAAATAGATTGGAAGCTGGAAACATCATGTATTGTGTCATAACAGTCTAAGCGCCAGGATGCCCGTCGGGTGACAGTTATAGCGCTATAAAAGAACGCCTATACATACATACATACATACATATCGCATGTAAATTATACTTAAGTATTTAAATGTTGCCTGTCTCTGCCGGCTTCGGAGTGAGGGGGATTTCGTTAAGGAGGCGGGTTTCAGAGGGGTGAAGAAGAAGCTCTCTAGTCTGGGGGTTGAGGTGGTTTGTGTTGCGCCACGCGCCGGGACTCCTTTACCCTGTCACCCGGGATGCTCAGCTCATGCATGCCTCCTTGTGCGCCGGCTCGGGTCCGTTGGCAGTGGCGTGCAGGTGCTTGGTGCTTCTATGGATGCTCTGAGCTCTTCTTGCGGCTGCGTTTGGCAACCCGTGCCTGACTGTGATGGGGCAGGTGGGACTGCGATATTGCCGTGCCACCTGCCCTTGCTCTGGGAAGAGATGGTCCTGTGCAGTGAGAGCGGTCACGCCTGATTCTTGGTTTCCCGTTCCGACTTCCTTCCCATGTGGTGAGTGCCATTGTGCATGTGCATACATAATAATTAAAAATGAAAACAATATAACATTGAATAAACTCTGAAGACTGTACATTGTTGGCACGTTCCTTGGGTTGCCTTATATAAGGGCCTCTGTGACTGTGTAAATGAGTTGTAACATGTAACCCTATCAGCCGAAAATACAGTCATGCTTTGCATTCTGTATAAAAGTTCTGAGTAAATAAAGTGCGAGTTTCTCTCATCCGTTTGTGGCAGTAGTTTGTATGTTTGTTTCCATCTCTCATAGTCATAGTGCCAGTAAGCAGGCACAAACGCGTGTCTCGTTAATTCGCTGACACAAGAGAACTGGCGTTCCCCTGCACACCGAACAAGTAGGGACATCAGTGGAGTGACTGGCCTCTGACTAGACACGAACTTGTCAGCACCAGCACCTTCGTCACTCACCTGATTCACACAGTTTAGCTCAGTCATGCTGGTGCCAAATTGTATATTTGGGAGTGAGAGGATAAGGAGGGGCTGACGATCAACGGAGTGTTAAAAACAGTATCTGCGATAGGTTAAACATTAATTAAAATAAGTTTAAATGGCGTCACTGGAGTCAATTGAGAGGGCTGCTACGGTTTGCACGGCGAGCACGTTATGTAAACAGCTCCGTGTGAGTGCACCTCCGACCCAGCAAGAACTCCCTCAGTTCGGAGTGACACTGGACCAACAGGGCAATTGGAGCCACTGGGGGTTGAGTCATGTGTTATTTATTGATAAATTCACTCGGAATACGTGGAACAGCCAGGGTCGGACTAGCACAGCAAATACATCTGGGCATTAAAATGAAAGTGGCCCTCATTAGCGTGTTTCAGCTGAAAAAAAAAGGATCCCACATTTTCAAATCTGGGCAGTTTTCATCGCGTAAATTTAGCCTGTATATGTATTTGCAAGGTATGGAATATACAATGCATTGGTGCCCGCTGCAGGCAAAATTTGCTGTAATACCTGTTTTGTGTTTTCATTCTATTTGAAGCTACTCATAAGCTAAGCCTCTAACCCTGCATGATGGTTTCACAAAATGAATATTTTCTAAAATATGTGATCACTTTATGAACATGCTGAGTTCACTTTCACATAGCGCGCTGCATTAGTTTTGATGTGGAGTTGGTTTCTATTCTTTGTATGGTACTGTGTGGTGTTTGTTCCTGTATTTTTTTCTCCACCGCCAATTTTACGCCACACCAATTTCAAATGTCACCAGCCGCCACTGGTGACTCTGTCTGCAGATCGCAAACTATTACAGCTACGACAAGGGAATAGAGACCTTATTTCCTATTTGTCACATTTCAATAGGTTAATTGCAGAAACCTCGTGGCCTGAAGAAAAGAGGGCAGCACTCTTTTATCAAGGGTTAAAAGATGATCTGAAAGACGTTCTTGCGCAAATCGATCCTCAACCAACTACTTGTTCAGAGTTAGTCAATCTAACTTTACGTCTGGATCATAGACTGTCCGAAAGAAGAACTGACAGGAAAAAATATGATAAATCAAGTTGGAAGTTCGACAGTAAACCCAGAAATCAACTTAGTAGTTCAGAAACAACTACAGAACCAATGGAAATCGGGACTCTTAGGCAACCATTGTCTAAAGATGAAAAAGATAATAGACGTAAAAATGGCCAGTGTCTTTATTGTGGTGGAAAGGGACATTTCGTGAAAGATTGCACAATAAAACCTAAAGGTAAGACTGTGAGTGCTAACAAGTCTGTGGCTGTGACTACAACTGAGAAAACGTCGGGAAACTATTGTGCCCAAGATGTTTAGAAGGGGATCTCTTGGGAACCATCGCCTTCCCTTCAATAAATTCCTGTGTATCCAACTACAAATCTCACTTCCGTTTGGCAGTACAAATTCAGTTGACTTCAAAAATATACCAAATGGAAGTCCTAATAGACTCAGGCGCAACAGGGAATTACGTAGATTTTGAAACAACTCAACGGTTACAAATTGCTTGTGAGAAAAAGGTCACTCCAGAAATTGTGCAAGCAGTAGATGGCAAAATGTTGTCTGGAGGCCCTGTTACCATGCAAACCTCTAAAATTCAGATGTTCTGCATAGATACAAATAACCAACAGCATAAAGAGGAAGTTCATTTCGATGTAATCTAAGCCCCACAATATGGCTTTATTTTAGGAACGCCTTGGCTTTGCTTGCATAACCCTTTAATAGATTGGCAAAAAAGGGAACTTGTTTTTCTTTCTCAATATTGTCACTCCACATGTTTAACACCTTGGGTGCTTGAGAGATTCCCCTCCTGTAATGCATTTCCTGAATTGTTCGTCATGAGCACAGCTCAACCGTGCCTCATGACGAGCTGAGCTCGTCATGAGCAGCGAAGGGGTTAAAGACCAAAGAATCTACAACAGGACAAATTGCAACCACGGAAGAGAAAGAAACCGTGCTACCAACTCCCTATGAGGAATTTAAAGAAGTCTTCAGTGAAGCAAAAGCAGCGACCCTCCCTCCTCATTGGTCATACGACTGTCAAATTGATCTTGTGCCTGGTTCATGTGTGCCTAACTGTCGGATATATGCATTATCAGAAAAAGAAAACCAACATTTGAGACAATATCTTGATCAGTACTTGGAAAACGGATTTATACGCCCATCTAAGTCACCTGCGGCCTCTCCGGTGTTTTTTTATTCCTAAGGCAAATGGGGAATTAAGAACTTGTATTGATTTATAGAGCATTGACTAAGATCACAATAAAGAACAAGTACCCCCTTCCATTGATCGCAGTTCTTTTGGACCAGGTGAAGAACGCTGTGATCCACACCAAATTAGATCTTCGAGGTGCGTATCATTACAGCCGGGAGAGGTCTGCACCCGGAGGAGAGAACCGAACGACGCTGGGGCCACCCGGAACAGAGGGAGAAGTGCCACTGTGAGCGAGGCCGGGTTGGGCCTAGCGGAGAGGAGCGACAGGGCGTGGCCTTGGGCCCCGGCGAGGCAGTCCGACTGGGTGGCGCCAGACTACGCGAGAGCCGACTCCGGAGCAGAGGATCCGGCCCGCGCGTTGACAGCGCGAGGCCCCTGGGACGACACTCTCCGGGGGCTACTGCGGACCCGCGAACACACGGTTGCGGTGGTAGCGGCAGAGACAGATCTCTGAAGGCGGACGGGCTGGCGGCCAGGCGAAGTGGGCCCGACCGCGGAGCACGGCGGACGGAACACAGAACCCGAGCCCCAGGGACTGAGGTGAGGAGCAGCGGGGAGGAATCGTTCCCGAGTGGTGGCTGAGAGTGTCGGCGCGTCGACCAGGCCCAGAGGGTTTCGGAAGCGCCGAGGTAGAGCCCACAGGGGGAATCGAACGGAAGCGCCTGATTCGCACTGGAGTTTGCTTCCGCCATTTTGAGCCACTCGCTGGTCGGAGCTGCCCCTTGTGTGGCATCCTAGAAGCCCTACTAGGCCCCAAGACTGCGAGCAGAACACAAGTGCCCGGACAGGAGCAACCGGACACCAGTGACTGGTGTCCTGGTCCAGCTGCGGACACCCTGGGGTTTGGGCAGTGACAGAGTGTAGTCTCCTCGGCACCGGAGCGGGGAAAGGCGGGCTCCTGGCGCAGCCCTAGGTGAGCTCCCCTGAATACCGGACCGACCCGTCGAACTTTCTTGCACCCTCGTTGCCGGAACCCACGCCGTCAAGCAGCACTGGTGGTGTCCGGGCCGGGGAGGCCCTGAGGGCCATGTCCTCGGGGAGAATCCAGAAGGACAGGACTATTAAGGATCTATTCACTCCCAGCACAATGGGGAAGCGGACGGACACCGCCACATCCAGCCAACGGACCGGCACAGAAAAGAAGTCCAGGGACTCTCCACCCTCTGGAAAGGCGGACATTGAGGAGACTATCACAAAGACCTTTCTAGAATCCCTCTTCGCTGGCCTGCGAGAGGACATCCACGCGTTGAAGAGGGAACTACAGGAGGAAATACGGGAAGTCCGACGCGACACTGACGCCATAGGAGAAAGAGTGGCGGACCTAGAGACCAAATGCGATGGGCGAGATGTAGAAATAGAGGCGCTGCGGCAAGAAATAGTCCGTATTCACGACCAACAGGTGGACCTCCAGTCTCACGCCGAGGACCTGGAGAACCGCTCCCGGCGGCACAACATCAGGATTCGGGGAGTGAAGCAGGCTCCCGACACAGACGACCTCTTCCATTTCACCCAAGGCCTCTTCAACCACATCCTGGGCCGACCAGCGGACTCAACGCTTCGGTTGGACAGGGCCCATAGGACGAGCCCGCCCAGGGCGTCCTCATCCCAACCGGCCACGGCAGAACTGCGACGCGACATCGCATATAGCTGGGGTCACCCCTTTCGCCTGTGGTTTAAGCTGGACAACAAGGTTCACCAGTTGCGGTCTTTCAGGGATGCATGCAAATTGCTAGGCCTCGAGGAACCGACGGAGGATGACGATCAGCCTGGAGGGGGAGCAAATGGCACGCCCGGCCGCGCAAGAGATCGAAGATGGTCGCCGTGCTGCGGTAGAAACCGTAGCGCTGGGACTGGCCACCTCCGACAGCGGATAACTAACGATGAGGTGGCACGAGGGCTTTTGATGAGACAGTGGGGATAGTGGCCGACTGAGTCGGCGGCGGGGGGGAGGTATTGGACTCCGACACATTCCCCCGAAGGTGTCCCAACCTCCTCGTCTACAACTATGGACGTTGGACAGGACTATTTTTGGTATTCTTCAAGTTGGGGAAAGGGGAGGGAGGGTGGTCTCCTTAGCAGGTGGAGGGGTGGGGAGAGACTGTTTTGCTTCTTTGGCCAGTCAGGAAAAGGGAGTTTCTGGACTGGGAGAGACCTTTCCCATTCATCTCTCGATGAAGGACTATTAATGTTGGCATCTTGGGATTGCGGGGGGGTGGGGGGCTGTCAAGGGTTTTGTTCATTGTGGGGAGGGGGGTGTTGTTGGTGAGGGGGAGGAACTCCGGATCCGAGTGAATGTTGGACTGAAAGGGTGTGGCGAATTGCGCAGATCTGAGGGTCCAGGGTGGCCGGGGCAGCTGCGAGACAGGGCTTGGCTGACGTTTTGGCCACTGGAAGTTTTCTCAGAGAGCGTGTGGGGTATGACTCCTTATGCCTGCGACTGAGTTGAGTGTGCTCACGTTGTATGTGCGTGGGCACAGTCCGGTTAAGCGGTGAGCGGTGCTGTCCCTGCTGGAGAATTCAAAAGCAGATATCTGTCTCCTCCAGGAACGCATTTGCTAACTAAGGATTGTCATAGGCTTAAATCCCGTCACTTTCCGACACAACTTTTCTCATCCACGACCACAAAGACTGCTGGGGTGGCGCTCCTGGTGTCAAAGCGATTTAAGGGGAAGCAGTTACACCGGGGGACAGAGGTTAAAGGGCGACTCCTATCCTGCAAGTTCTCACTGGGGGCTCACACCTTCACGGAGATTGCGGTTTATGCGCCAAATGAGGGGCAGGAGAAGTTCTTTCACCAAGTGCTTACTGAAGCAGCAGCCGCACCTGATAGACACGTCCTGGTTGGGGGGACCTCAATTTAGTTTTTGACAACCTACTTGACAGGTCAGCGCAGCGATCCACGCAGGCAGGTACTTTATCGGAGGGGGGACGGAACAGATTGTCAGAACTGGGTATGACGGACTTGTGGCGCTCCCTCCACCCGGGCGACCGGGACTACACATATTACTCCAACGCTCACAAAACCTATGCGCGCCTAGAGTTCGAGGCATGTGGGCTGCTGAATTCATATCTGTGCATAGATCGCCACCTAGTGTTGGGTCCGGATGATTGCACATTGTTGTCCTGGAAGAGTCTTCGAAGTATCACGAGATAGGTGGCTCCTCCCCTGGACTACAGTGCGCATGGGCATCGCCTCCATCCCCAGATTGTTTTTTTCCGCCATTGGGTTCGGATGTGTTTCGGTTCCCTCTGTCGGAACCGATAGTTGTTCAACTTCTACTCGAGACCAAAAGGTCTTTAGGCTGGGCGTCGGTATAGTTGCGTACGGGTTTCTATCTGTCTCTCAGCTCCGATCTCTTGCTGCCCTTCCACGTGCTTTCGGCGCGGTCGGGCCTGTACTACACTCTTGCTATGGAGCTAACTCCGTTTAAGAAGTGCCCGTTGTGTCACTCTAAATACTCGCACCTCGACGTGCACCCGGTGTGCGATACCTGCTTGTCGCCGGATCATCGCGAGGACACCTGCATGGCGTGTTCGAAATTCAGGAGCAAGAAGACTTTAAAGATTCGTCGGGCCAATAGGCTCCAGGCTAGGTTATCGGCCACGGCGCCCCCGCCTGACGACATTTTCCAGGAATATGTCGAGGGAGAAGACGACGTGCAAGGTTCGGACTCTAATCCCGCATCCGAGGGTGAGGCCTACGACGCGGGTGAGGAGAACTTTGTCGAAGTCACCGACGAGGTAGGGGACGACGATCAGACTTTTACCACGATGGGAGATAGCTCAGAGGAAGAGCATCCCCAAACTGACTCGGGGGTTGTTCCCCTTCATACGGCCCAGGTCGAGGGATCGCCTTCGGGCCTTACCCAAGATCTAACTATGAGTCCTACGTCCCCGCCTCCGGGCCCGGTCACGGACACTTATGAACAATCACTTACGTCGAAGAAAACGAAAGTGAAACAAATTGGTCACACATCCTCGGATGCGAAACCGAAACTGAAAGTGGCGCAGGTGAAGAAGGTTCTGGAGGTGTCAACTTCCAAGAAAACCAAAATGGCCGACTTGAAGAGCCACGCCAAAATGGCCGACCCGAAGCCCTCGGGGTCGGCGCCGAAGGCGAAGTCTTCCGACGCGGCTGCGTCGGCGCCGAAAGGGGTCGCGGACCCGAAGACTGCTTCGAAGAAGCGTCAGGGCGACGACACGCATAGGCATGGGGCGTCGGCCCCGAAGACGGTGCCTGCCGGCGATCAGGCTCTCGGAGATGAGGGGTCGCTCGAACCGGCCCAGCCCTCTCCGGCCTGGACAAAGAAGGTAGCGGAATCCTTGCAGCGGATTCGCAAGGCCAGTGTGGTTCCCGCACAGGACGCCAGTGCGCCTAAGCTGACGCCTAAGCCTGCGAGGGAGCAAACGCCTATCCGTTTCACCCTGCCGCCCAAGTCGGCGCCGAAGGCCTTCGCACCGAAACAGGGCGGACCCTCGAGGGAGGTGTTAACGCCGAAGGCTGCCTTGGCGGTTGTGAGAAGTTGGCCCGATATGCAACGTTCGCTATTCTAGCGACCGCTATGTATCGTTCCAACGACCCTTATGGTGTTTGGTTGTAAGTCAACCTATAGACCAGCTATCCTAGTAGCGTGGATACGAGCAGTCTAAGGCTAAAGACTCGAGAGGGCGCGTTAAGCCAGCTGTTTACCACACATGTACCCCTTGAACACCCAGTGAAAGGACACCACACAAGTGTTATGAAAATAAACAGTATATTTATTAAGAATCACAACAGCCCTGTACTCTTTATGAGGACAGGGTACTAAGCACAAACCAAATCTCTTTAGCAAATACTTCAAGTGCACAGTTAAAACAAGTGTCCGAAGACACGGAAAGGTTAAGGCAAGTCGGAAGCGAGGGACTCGGGACCCTAGAGTAAGGAGGCTATGCAGGCACCGAAATGCCAAGTTACCTAGCCACGAGGGCTGCGGCTGCACAAGTCTTACAGGCGTCGGGGTCTTCGCTGACGAGCCAGGAGCCGGAAGAAAAGGAGTTGCTGGCCGGCGACCAGTGATGAATAGTTCGTAGAGATCCAAGCCTGGATCGGAGATTGATGAAACCTGAAAGCAGAGGGGACCAAGTTCGTACTACTAGCCAGTAGTCAGAGGGTACCAGGAAGGCACCAGTTGGCCGTCACCTCGACCAGGTGAGTGGGCGACGCTAGGCTCTGCAGTCTCACGGACCAGGAGGCGTTGTCGGCGACCACGGTGGAGGTGCGAGCTGTCCCACGAAGGATGATGCTGTCGGCGTCTTGAGTGGACCAGGAGGGTCCGGGGTGCTTCTCGAAAAGATGGAAGCAAGGGCCAGTCTGGAGCAACCAGACCGGCAGTGATGATTCTCGGATGTCGTCACAGAAGGACACCAGCCAGCGGCTAGTGACCAGACAACGTGCTGAGCAGCGAGCAGAAGGGCCCCACGCAGATCGTGGAGATGCTGGGAGACTGCACTTCGGTGCTGGAGCGGCTCAGGGTCGGGGCTTCTCGGACCCCAGAGCACTCACCAGAGGGTTACCTCGATGGTCGTGCTGGTTTTAAGAGCGTGCAGGTTCTGATGATGGCCGGTCCCTCGAGGTCTCGTCGCACCCACAGATCACAGCTGAGCTGATGACGTGGGTAGAGGTCAGAGGTGCCAGGGAAGCCGGTTCTCGTCGAGCTGGGCCGTCGGATTCCTTGAGGAAGGACTTACAGCAACCCGCAGAGTTCTTAGGTGGTGCCCGCTGGTGCAGGGTGACTACTCCTTAGTCACAAGGGAGAAATCTTGAGAAGAGTCTTGAATGTCCTTTCGTAGAAAGTTGTTCTTGAATCAAAGATGATCTAATTTGGAAGGGTCCCCGCTCCGGCCTTTATCCTAAAGAAAGGGGTGGGTACATGACTAGGTCCTGCCCTAAGGGCGGGACCAGGAAGGGGGGTAGTTACACCCCTCTCCCCTGCCGGACTTTCCCCAGGCCAGGGCTGTCGCCCCTGGAACTGGTTCTAACCGGCAGATGCGTAGTGAGCACCGGGGTGCCACTCCGCAGTCACCTTCTCGCAAAAGCCCTACCTACCCAGAATACACAAACCCTGTCTGGGACGGTGCGAACACCGCCCTCGACAGGAAACCCTTTGTCCAAGCGCTCCTCGCTGGAAGGACTCCCAGCAGCAGGAGGTCAGACTCGTGTCTGTGGTGGCAGCATCCATTTTGTGGAGCTGAGGCTTTCGTTAACTTTAACCGGGGTTCACGGTTACGTACATGTCGTGTCCCTCTAGAAGGGCGGGATGCTAACCTCGTCGCCAGGGTTGGTGAGAGGGCAGCACCCCGATTCGTATGACACCTTACTCGACATGTCTTGATAACGCGACACCGAAGTTACCGATGTGGTACGCGTTATCATGGAACAGCCATTGGGTCTTTTCTCCGCAAGCTGCAACCGGCTCGGCTCGGGCCAGAACACAGTTCACACGAGCCCATGCACTCTGCCTTCAGGATTGTCAAGGCCTGCCATAGGAGTGACTGATAGGAACTCGGGTGTCCATTGTATGGTTAGATATAGGGCTACTATATCCAAAGCAAAGGGTGATTACACGACTTCGCCCCAGCTGTCATGCAGCCAGTTGTGTCAAATTTAGGAGGCCAGCCAGGGGTGGCATAATACATGCTGCAGCCCCTGGCGGCCCTGGGTACACCTATGCCCTGAGTTACAGGGTCTGATAAGGTGGCCCAGTACCAATTGGTAAATGCACCTAGGGTACATATCGTAATTTAGAAAGAGAACAGCCAGGCTGTGGGTCTGATTGGCAGGCCCACAGCCAGAGAAAGTCGTAAACCAGTGAAACAAAAGCAAAAAATCTGGGTGATCATAGGATTGCAGACCCTACTCTCCTACAGCGGTGTCGAAGCTGCGTCTCCAGCCGCTTGCGGAGGAGGAACGTCGTGCTGTAATAATCGACGCCAACACCGGAAAACTGTCGCTCCTCAAACGGAAGATCACGACGGAGCCGACGTTGGAACCCTTTAAGATTCCTCTCAAAAACAAAAGGGACTCCGAGGACTCTCCGGCTTTGGTGGAACCTGTGTCCCCGCAAACCCTAGGACACTCGCCGACGCATTCCGCAGCAGCCGATGCGGACGAGGAAGGTGACGAGTACAACTATCCGGCGTACTCGGATCCGGAGGAGGAGCACGTACCGTGGTCCGCCGGAGGCGACACGGAGGACCCGCAGTCGGCTCAGGACACTCAACTTTTCGCAACCAAGACGTCCCCGTCTGAGGACTCGGCGGCCTTCAATGCTCTGATAGAGAGAGCTGCTGCTAACCACGACGTCGAGCTGCACTCGGACCCCGTGGATGTGGACTTCTTGTTCGACACCTTCTCGGTAGCCGAAAAGTCTGTCAAAACACTACCGATGCTGAAGGGGGTGCTGAAACATGCAACGGAGGTTTTCAAGGAGCCCACCCGAGCGTGTGTGGTCAACCCTCGCATCGACAAGAAATATTAGGCAGCGCCCACGGATCCCACATATATTAAGGGACACTTGCCACTGGACTCCTTGGTGGTTTCCAACGCTCGGAAGAGGGCGAACTCTCAAACTACTGGTGACGCTCCTCCCCCAGACAAAGAGTCCAAGATCTTTGAGGCCTCAGGCAAACGAATTGCTGCACAGGCAGCTAATATCTGGAGAATATCTAACACCCAAGCATTACTTGCACGTTATGATAGAGCTCATTATGACACATTAGAGGCCATACTGCAACACTTGCCTGACCAATACAAGGAGGCGGGAGAGATGCTCATTCAGGAGGGTAAACTCATTACGAATGCATCCATCAAATGTGCACTGGATGTGGCAGACACAGCCTCCAGGGCTATCAAACCAGTGTGCTGCTTCGACGCCATGCCTGGCTTAGAATTTCGGGGTTCAAACCCGACATCCAAACTACGATCCTCAATCAAACAGTGAATCCTGACCACCTGTTTGGCCCTGAGGTGGATGCCACACTGGAGAAAATGAAAAAAGATACGGAAACTGCCAAGTCTATGGGGGCTCTACAAAGTCAGCAGTTTCGGAGTGATTCCTTTCGCCGCTCAAACTCCAGAGGCACCTCAAGGGGACAGGCGTCCCAATCAACCCAATATTACAAGAGTAACACCCAAGCCTCGTATAACAACAAGGGTCGAGGTGGTTACAGAGGCAATAATGTCAAGGGCAGGGGACGTGGAAACAATAGTTCCAGGTCCACCACCACCAACAAACAGTGACGTCTTGTCACTGCCCCCCGACCATGCAACACCGGTCGGGGGGAGACTCCAGCAGTTCCTGCCGGCGTGGAAGACCATCACCACGGACAGGTGGGTGAGGTCTATTATCCAGTACGGGTACTGTCTAGAGCTTACGTCCATTCCGCCGGACATACCCCCAAGGAGCCGTCCTATGTCAGGCGAGCACTTGACCTTGTTGCAGCAAGAAGTTCTAGTCATGCTGCAAAAAGGGGCGATAGAGCTCGTTCCATTGCAAGAGCGGGGAACAGGGGTTTACTCCCTGTATTTTCTGATTCCCAAGAAGGACGGATCCCTCAGGCCGATCCTGGACCTCAGACCCCTGAACTGGTACATCCTCTCGGAGCACTTCCATATGCTCACGTTGCAGCAGGTGCTTCCCCTGCTTCAACAGGGGGACTTCCTGGCTACGCTGGATCTGAAAGATGCCTATTTTCATATCCCCCTGCATCCTTCCCACAGGAAGTACCTCAGATTCACGATCTTAGACCAGCATTACCAGTTCAAGGTTCTGCCGTTCGGGGTCACCACGGCACCGAGAGTGTTTACCAAGTGCCTAGCGACTGTGGCAGCGCATCTCCGTCGCCAGCACGTCCACGTCTTTCCCTACCTGGACGACTGGCTCATTCAAGCAAGGACAGAACAGCAGTGCGTCGACCACGTGTCACGCACCATTCATCTCCTGCACGATCTGGGATTCTCTCTGAACTACCCAAAGTCCCATCTCCAGCCCGCCCACGTGCGACAGTACCTGGGCGCGACAATCAACACTCTGGCAGCCACCGCGCAGCCAAATTCAGTGAGAATCGCCAGTATCCAGGCGCTGATCCAACGATTCAGACCCCAACACTCGCTTCCAGCGAAGGTGTTCATGCAGTTGATAGGCATGATGGCCTCCTGCATCTCCATTGTCCCACACGCGAGACTACATATGCGCCCGCTTCAGGAGTGCCTTGCACGTCAGTGGACTCAGGCTCACGGGCAACTGACAGACCTAGTGTTGGTGAGTGGTCGGGCATACAACTCTCTGCATTGGTGGAATCCACACAACCTTTGCAAGGGCCGACCATTCCAAGAGCCTGTCCCACAGATTATCCTGACGACGGACGCCTCTCTCCAGGGATGGGGAGCGCATGTACTCCATTACACTGTGCAGGGACTATGGACACTACAGCAAAGGAAGATGCACATCAATGTGTTGGAACTGATGGCAATCTTCATGGCCTTGAAGGCGTTCAAAGTACATCTGTGCAACAAAGTCGTGTTGATCCGGACGGACAACATGACGGCCATGTACTACATCCAGAAGCAGGGAGGCACACACTCTACACAGCTGTCTCATCTGGCTCAGAGCATGTGGAAGTGGGCCATTCAGAGGAACATCTTCCTCATGGCAGAGCATCTCCCGGGCAAGGACAATCAGATGGCGGATCTGCTCAGCAGGCACAGCCATCAGATGCACGAGTGGGAGATACATCCATCAGTACTCCAACTGTACTTCCAAAGGTGGGGTCATCCAGAGATAGACCTGTTCGCCACAAAGGAGAACGCAAAATGCCAAAGCTTCGCCGCCAGATTCCCACACCCCCAATCACAGGGCAATGCGATGTGGATGAACTGGTCAGGCAAATTTGCGTACGCTTTTCCCCCAGAACCTCTGATACCGCTGGTGGCACGCAAGCTCAGGCAGCACTCGATGACTCTCATCCTGGTTGCTCCAACGTGGGCTCGCCAACCATGGTACACCACGTTTCTAGAACTGTCCGTGGTACCGCATCAAAGGCTTCATCTCACTCCCAGCCTTCTGACGCAGAGCCATGGCGACATTCAGCACCCAGATCCGCAACAGCTCAACCTGGCGATCTGGCTCCTGAAGTCCTAGAGTTTGGCTACCTCAATCTTCCTCCCGATTGCATGAACATCATTCGGGAGGCAAGGAAGCCCACTACCAGAGCTTGTTATGCGGCTAAATGGAAGAGGTTTGTCATCTACTGTGCTAACCACGATATTGACCCTCTAGATGCTTCCATTCAAAACATCATTTGCTATCTTTTCCACCTGTATCAATGCAATCTGGCATACTCTTCCATCCGCATTCACCTGTCTGCTATGGCAGCATACCTCCAGAATAGGCAACACCTGTCACTCTTCAAGGTCCCTGCTATCAAAGCCTTTCTGGAAGGACTCAAAAGGGTCGTTCCACCAAGGACCCCACCAGCTCCAGAATGGAACCTCAATGTGGTTCTTACGAGACTGATGGGTCCTCCCTTTGAGCCACTGCACTCTTGTGAGCTTCAGTTTCTGACTTGGAAGGTTGCGTTCTTAGTAGCAATTACATCGCTACGGAGGGTTAGCGAGCTGCAGGCGCTCACCATCCAAGAACCTTACTTCCAGGTACATGCTAACAGGGTGGTGCTCCGCACTAACCCTAAATTCCTACCCAAAGTGGTATCCCAATTCCACTTAAACCAGACAATTGAATTGCCGGTGTTTTTCCAAAACCCGGAGACACTGGCGGAGCGCATGCTCCACACCCTTGATGTTAAGAGGGCCTTGATGTATTATGTAGACAGGACAAAAGATTTTCGCAAAACCAAGCAGCTTTTTGTTGCTTTTGCCACTCACCACAAGGCAAACGCTATCTCTAAAGCAGGGATTGCTAGGTGGATCGTAAAGTGCATTCAGATCTGTTACGCTAAAGCTAAGCGCACTCTCACTATCCCACCGAGGGCCCACTCCACCAGGAAGTTGGGGGCCTCAATGGCTTTCCTAGGTAACATTCCCTTAGAAGATATCTGTAGAGCAGCCACATGGTCTACCACACATACTTTCACTAAACACTACTGTGTAGACGTGCATTCCAAACAGCAGGCAGCTGTTGGTCAGGCTGTTCTAAAAACGCTTTTTCAGACTGCTGCAGCTGGCACGGGCGGCCGCAGATAATGGAGGGACTGCTATGTATTCTATGCACAGATATGAATTCAGCAGCCCACATGCCTCGAACTGCAAATGCTACTTACCAGTATGCATCTGTTCTTGGCATGTAGGGCTGCTGACATTCATATCGCCCACCCTCCTCCCCGGCACCTGTAGCAGCTGCAGAATTCATTCATATACATACATATGCTCATAGCATGGTCATCACTCACATTCTTCACTCCATCTCTGCCAATGGCTAAAAACAATCTGGGGATGGAGGCGATGCCCATGCGCACTGTAGTCCAGGGGAGGAGCCACCTATCTCGTGATACTTCGAAGACTCTTCCAGGACAACAATGTGCAATCATCCGGACCCAACACTAGGTGGCGATCTATGCACAGATATGAATGTCAGCAGCCCTACATGCCAAGAACAGATGCATACTGGTAAGTAGCATTTGCATTATTTTCTAACATCCACTTCATTTAGAGCGCTGGCGGCAAGCGTTGAGATAGGAGCAGCAGCCCTTTCCGATCATGCACCACTCACAGCGGTGTTTACCTTTCCACCGGTGGGGCGCAGTGCCCGTTGCTGGAGACTGAGGGACACGCTGCTGCACAGACAGGGGGTTGTGGCCAAGATCAAGGAAGCTATAGCTGAATACCTGGTACACAACACACCGACGGACACTTCACATGCAACACATTGGGCAGCACTCAAGGCAGTCATACGGGGCGAGTTCATTGCAATCGCGGCAGCAGAAAATGCGGAGAGGGCCCGTAAGAGAGACAAGCTCTCTGCCCGCACGAAAGAATTGGAGCAGGTACACCAGAGGACAGGGGCGCCGCGGGTGTGGAAACAGTTGTGAGTGGCACTTCAACAGTTAGCAGCACTAGATCAAGATAGAGCAGAATACGCAGCACTACGGGTACGACATGCATACTACACGGGAGGTGACAGATGCGGGAGGCTGTTGGGTCGGGCACTCCGCGAACAGCAGCAGCGACACTCGGTGCAGGAAATACACACGCAGGACGGAGTCACAATGACGGAGGACGGAGCTATACCGCAGGCATTTAGTGACTTTTATACCACACTATACGAGGGGGCTGCTCTGGATCCAGCGGACGGGGCGGCCTTCCTGGACTCGGTGTCCATACCGGCTTTATCGACGGAACAATTAGAACTCCTTGACAGGGAGATCCGTCCTGAAGAAGTCATTGCCGCGATCTCCCGCCTCAAGCTGGCCAAGACGCCGGGACCGGATGGCTTCACCGCCGCCTTTTAGCCCGGCGCCATCCCAAGAGATCTGATGAGTGCCATGATCTCGGTCATTCCCAAACCGGGAAAGGACCGAACGCAATGCGGGGCCTACCGCCCTATCTCGTTACTTAACGTAGATCTGAAGCTTTACACCAGTATACTTTCGAAGCGACTGGGCCCACTTATGCCGAGGCTGATTGATCCGGACCTGGCCGGCTTTATACCGGTGCGCCAGACGGTCGACAACACAAAAAGAGCACTCCACTTAGTGGAACGGGCCTCCAGGTTGCCGGGAGAGTTCATGATATTGGCAATTGATGAGGAGAAGGCCTTCGATCGTGTCCACTGGCCGTACTTGGAACAGGTGCTCATCAAGGCAGGGTTAGGCCCCAGATTTCGTACGTGGGTTCTGAACTGCTATACCTTCCCCACGGCGTCGGTTCGGGTGAATGGCTGCTCATCGCCCGTATTCCCCATCGAACGCGGAACTCGGCAGGAGTGTCCGCTCTCGCCCCTGCTCTTCGCGCTGTATATGGAACCCCTGGCGCAGGCCATGCGATCGCATCCGACCATTAAGGGGATTAAATTCAGGGCTCATATCCACACGATTAGCTTATACGCTGATGACGTCTTGCTTTCCTTTGCTTCCCCTGCGGCATCCCTGCCGGCCGGGGAGGCCATCCTGGATGCGTTTGCGAAGGCCTCTGGCTTTAAGGTGAACATGACGAAATCAGTAGCACTTGCCCTTTCCTTGGAGGCACACACGCGGGCCTCCCTAGAAGCACAATTCCCCTTCCAATGGGCAGACGGTGCAGTCCCCTACCTGGGCATACAATTGGCGGCCACGCTACCAGAAACGGTGCGTCTCAACTACGCTAACCTTAGTCGCACTATCCGCGCGGAGGTCGGGCGGTGGCGGCACATCCCACTATCTTGGCTGGGCCGAGTGGCAGCAGTAAAGATGACAATCCTCCCGCAAGTTTTATACGTTTTTCGGGCTAGCCCGCTCCGTCCCCCGGAGGGATGGATTCGCCGCACGCAATCGGAGCTGGCTCAGTTTGTGTGGAACGGGAAACGGCCCAGACTCAAGCTGAGGCTAGGGATGCTTCCCCCGGAAAGTGGTGGGCTGAGCCTGCCGGATTTGCGTCACTATTACCAGGCGACCCAACTCAGAACCCTAGTGGAATGGAGCAAATGGGAATCGGAGCGCCATTGGTTGTTCCAGGACCAAGCGGTCGTGGGGCGTCCACTCCAGGAGGTGCCTTTCCTGCGGCGACAACACCGGCCCCCTAACCTATACGCCTCCTTCGTCACGAGGGTACCGCTAGAGGTATGGGATCGAACATGCGTCTTACACGACCTGACGACCTTCCCGTCTCCCCTCACACCCCTGTTAGAGAACCCTGACTTCGGCCCGGGTAGGGATGTCCAGGCCTTGTGCACGGTGGCTCCCAGCAGGATGCCGATGCCTCTTTCACATGTATCCAGGTGCGGGAGTGATGCCTTTTGAGGAATTCCGGAAGACCTATGACCTCCAGGAGGCTGAACGCCTTAGGTATCTACAGGTCCGACATTGGGCGCTTCAACCCCAGATCCGTGGAGACGCTACACGCAAGCTCAGTAAATATGAATACTGGCTTCTCTCGCTCACCACAGATAAGCGACTCATTTCAGACATATATCGGCTCCTCTTGGACAGATACTCGCACGTTTATAATGCAGGACGGGCTAGATGGGAGAGGGAACTGGGGCGGACTCTGCGCAACAAAGAATGGGAGGACATTTACTACCGCGCCACACACTCACGAGATGTGTGAGGTTTGGCACCTCACGCGAGATGCGTGAGATTCGGTATCTCACGCGAGATGCGTGAGATTCGGTATCTCACGCGAGATGCGTGAGATTCGGTATCTCACGTGAGATGCGTGAGATTCGGTATCTCACGCGAGATGCGTGAGATTCGGTATCTCACGCGAGATGCGTGAGGTTTGGAGCCTCACGCGAGATGCGTGCGGTTTGGCACCTCACGCGAGATGCGTGCGGTTCGGAACCTCACGCGAAATGCGTGAGGTTCGGCACCGCACGCGAGATGCGTGAGGTTCGGCACCTCACGCGAGATGCGTGAGGTTCGGCACCTCACGTGAGATGCGTGAGGTTTAAACCTCACGCGAGTTGCTTGCGGTTCTGCATCTCACGCGAGATGCGTGAGGTTCGGCACCTCACTCGAGATGAGTGAGGTTAGGCACCTCACGCGAGATGCGTGTGGTTCGGCACCTCACGCGAGATGCGTGTGGTTCGGCACCTCACGCGAGATGCGTGAGGTTTGGCACGGGGCGTGCCTACGATGATGTCAGCGGCCGCGCCCAGTTCCCCATGCCCACTATTCAGCGTCTTTTGGTGAAGGAGGAAGAGGATCTTGGGGCTCCGTTTCTCTGCGAGGCCAGCTTTCTTCTTTTGATTGGTGGAGAGTTCTGGGTGCCTGAAATCTGCTACAACGCTCGCTGAGCTGCAGGAGGAGTTTAGAATCTGCGGAGACTTCTCTTCTTGATGGGCTCCCGGTGAGGCTAGCTTTTGGGGGGATTACCTGTCACTAACCCAGATTCAGAAGTAGAGTCAATCCATCAATCAGGAGTTTGTTAAAGCGCAACTACTCACCCGTAAGGGTCTCAAGGCGCTAGGGGTGGGGGGGTGCAGGTTCCATTCCATCAAGGAGGGGGTCTGTCGAAGAGCCAAGTTTTGAGGTTTCTTGCGAAGATGGGGAGCGATGTTGTCTGTCTGAGGTGGAGCGGAAGGGCGTTCCATGCTTTGGCCGCGAGGAAGGAGAAGGAGCGGCCTACCGATCTGGTCTTTCTGGTGCCGGGGACCACGGCGTAGGAGAGCTGAGCTGATCGTAGGGTCCTTTGGGGTGCCTGGAATTTGAGCCGGCTGTTCAGGTATGCTGGTCTGGTGCCGTGGAGGGCCTTGTGTGTGTGGGTGAGCATCTTAAAGGTGATTCTCGCCTCGACGGGGAGCCAGTGGAGTGTGCGCAGGAGCTGGGAGATGTGGCAGTGTTTTGGCAGGTTGAGGACCAGTCTTGCGGCGGCGTTCTGGATGTTCTGTAGCTTGCGGATGAGGTTTTTGTTTATTCCGGCGTAGAGTGCGTTGCCGTAGTAGAGTCTGCTGGTGACCAGGGCGTGAGTGACTGTCTTTCGGTGTTCGAGGGGGATCCATTTGAAGGTCTTACGAAGGAGGCGGAGGGTGTGGAAGCAGGAAGATGAGACAGATTTGATCTGGCGGTCCATTTTGAGCTCAGAGTCCAGGATGATTCCCAGGTTGCGTGCGTGGTGTGTGGGGGTTGGCGGGTTTCCGAGGGCGGTGGGCCACCAGGTGTCGCTCCAGGCGTCGGGGTTTGGGCCTATGATGAGTACTTCTGTTTTGTTGGTGTTTAGTTGTAGGCAGCTGTTTTTCATCCATTTGGCGATGGCTTCCATGCCTTCTCGAAAGTTGCGTCTGGCGGTGTTGGGCTCGTTGGATAGGGAGAGGATGAGCTGGGTGTCGTCTGCGTATGACGCGATGTTGAGTCCGTAGGTTCTGACGATGGGGGCAAGTGGAGCCATGTAGACGTTGAAGAGCGTCGGGCTGAGGGAGGAGCCCTGGGGGACTCCGCAGGTGGTAGGTGTGGGGTCTGAGAGGAAAGGCGGGAGTCTGACCCGTTGCGTCCTGCCGGAGAGGAAGGAGCAGATCCAGTCGAGGGCCTTGTCCTGGATTCCTGCGTCGTAGAGTATGCGTATTAGGGTGCGGTGGGAGACTGTGTCGAACGCCGCTGATAGGTCTAGGAGGATGAGGGCTACTGTTTCTCCTTTGTCCAGTTGGGTGTGGATGTCGTCTGTTGCGGCGAGGAGGGCAGTTTCCGTACTGTGGTTTTTTCTGAAGCCGGATTGGGAGGAGTCGAGGATGTTGTGTTCTTCAATGTATGTGGCGAGTTAGCTGTTGATGGCTTTCTCGATGACTTTCGCTGGGTAAGGGAGCAGGGAGATTGGTCTGTAGTTTTTGAGGTCGGTGGGGTCCGCTGAGGGTTTCTTTAGGAAGGGGTTGACCTCTGCGTGTTTCCAGTCGTCGGGGAATGAGGCGGTCGCCAGGGAGCGGTTGATGGTGTGGTGGAGCATGGTGTGTGTTCTGAAGGTGAAGTGGACGCAACGATAGTTGGTCCATGGGAGTTCGGTGGTGTGGCTGAAGGTGATGGAGTTTCCTGTAGTGAAGAGGGGGTCGAGGGTGTGTCCTGCTGAGTGCGTGGGCTCTGTCACGATCTGGCAGAGTCCAATGTTGTGGAGGTTGTCGAGGAGGCATGTGGTGTTGGGGTCCAGTTGATTGTCGAGGTGGAAGTTGAGGTCTCCCAGCAGGGTGTAGTTGGTGGATGCGATGGCCTGCGGGGAGATAATGTCCGTGATGGAGTTGGCGAAGGGTCCGCAGGGTCCTGGGGGTCGGTAGATGAGGGTTCCTCGGAGGGCGGCAGTGGGGCTGGCCAGTATCTTGAAGTGAAGGTGTTCCATCAGTTTTGTGGACTCGTCAGGGAGTGTGCTCAGGCGGAGGCTGGATTTGTGGACGATGGCGATTCCTCCTCCTGGGTGGGTGGGGCTGTCCTTCCTGGAGATCTTGTATCCTTGGGGGATGGCGATGGCGATGTCCGGTCCCGAGGTGGCGTTGGTCCAGGTTTCGGTGAAGAATGCTACGTCCGGGGTGGTGCTGTCGAGGAGGTCCCAGATTTCTGTGGCGTGTTTGTGGAGGGATCGGACGTTGAGGAGGATGCATTGCAGGGTCTTCGGTTCGGTTGTGTTCTTGGGGGCGGGTTGTGCTGGATCCGTGTTCTTGGCGGTGCTGCAGGTGTGCCGGCAGCGGTGACAGCTGAAGGGTCCATGGGTGTCGGCTGGTGATGCTAGCTTGCAGTTGTTGTTGCAGCCTGGGTTGAGTGCGTGGAGTGCTGCTGGGTCGTAGCGTTGGCGGGGCGGAGGTTCAGGGTTCCTGGTGCTGGTCGCGGACGGGTCGCGGACGGGCGCAGACGTGCTTGCCTTTGACGCGCCTTCGGTGCACCAGTGGCCGCCATTAAGTAGGGGTCGGGGAGGGCTGGACAGCTGGGAGGCGGGAGCGGGGAGAGGAGCTGGATTGGGCCGGTCGCGCTGGGGGGGGGGGGGGGGGGCGGAGGTAGCAGCGGCGGGGAAAGGTAAAGGTAGGAAAGAAGGGATAAAGAAAAAAGGGAAAATAAGCAGAAATAAGGCACAAAAGAGCAGAGATGCAGAAAAGGGCAGAAAGGTGAAAGATGGAAAGGGTAGAAAAACGAGTGAAAACGAGTGAAGGAGCAGAGGGAGAGAAAGGGAAAATGGGCAGAAATAAGGCACAAAAGAGCAGAGGTGCAGAAAGGTGAAAGATAGAAAGGGTAGAAAAACGAGTGAAGGAGCAGAAGGAGAGAAAGGGAAAATGGGCAGAAATAATGCACAAAAGAGCAGAGATGCAGAAAGGTGAAAGATAGAAAGGATAGATAAACGAGTGAAGGAGCAGAGTGAGAGAAAGGAGACAGAGGTCCACTCTACAGGTAAGATTGCGAATCTTGTTAAAACCATTTCAGTGAATTATTAGGAACATTCAATTTGATTTTCAAGATCATTTACCTTATTCACGAGTGTGATTCTTGTTCAGTAGAAATTCTATGCATGCTTTCTCTAGCTGATTACCATACTCACGAATGCGATTCTTGTTCTATAGTAGTTCCATGAATGTTTTTGGGAACACTTTTAAGTCACATAAAATAAGGAAATATAAGACACTGATTGTTTAGGTGATTGAAAACCTAGTCATAGAAAGACCTAAACCAAATTTTGCCGCTTATGCCTTTGAGCAGTTGATACTGAAGTGAAGTATTATCGCCACAATATAGCGGATCTAAGAAAGGTCAACTAAGAGTCTGATTGTCTGAATAAACGCAAGCCACGAAGCTCTTAAGCTAGTTCCTGATTGAAGGACAGAATCTGATGTCCTAATTTACGTCTTTGTGCGAAGGAAAGTGCGTGTATTTTTGTTTGCGAGTAACTTTTCCTTTTCAGATCTCCTTCCCAGCTGTTCCCTTCCTAATTCCCTTTCCCCGCTTAATCACTTCAATACTCTGTGTAATCATTACAATCAGAGTTGGAGGTATTGAGAGGTGTGCCCCTTATATCATCACTCCAGACCCTGAGGAAGAAGCAACCTGACAGAATAGTGAGCCCACGAATAATATTCCTCCCGGTCTGAGAGTTTTGACATTATGGCCACCATGGATGATTTAATGAGGGTTATTGTTCAGATGCAAACAGATTTAACTGAAGCTAGGAATGCCACTGCAATGCTCTCTGATAAAGTAGATAGGATACAGCGATTAAGTACTCCGCTTCCTCCTCTCCGTTCTCTGCAGCATACAGACTGAGTGAAATGACGCTGTTGGGGCAGCCGTCCGAACCAATCGGTGCTGGCTGCGGTGGAGGGGAGGGAGGTTGCCTGCAGCCTTCCTGTTGACGAGAGCCCAGACCACGTCAGACGCATTCAAAATCCAGGACGGCGGGAGTCGGAAGTCTGCAGTCTCGGGAGTCAGCGCGGGAAGCCAAGGTAAGTTTTATATAATATTTTATTATGTATCATTATTGCATATCGCAGACTTACATGACCATTGCGCGCTGCAGAATCTATTGCCACATTGCTGTTTTAATTATTTTAAAATTAATCTACTTTACTGCGCGCTCGCGCTGTCGATCTTGGCGCTAGGCGCTACCTCTCTCATAGCGTGTTATTAGTACCACTCTTACCCGCACTATAATTGTGACCTCATTCCGCACTTTGCGGGAATTCGAGCGCTTCAGGGCACCTTAGGGCTCCTGGGGACATCGCGCTGCGGTGTTGGTAGCCGCCATCTTGGGTGAGTGAGGGAACCAGGGAGTGCCGAATTGCTGGCGCCATCTTGGTTGGGGGGCTAGTGATCGCACTACAGGACTCTTGCGTCTGGAAGTGCATAAAAGCAGAACTTCCCCATCGACAGGTCAGACTTACATGACCATTGCGCGCGGCAGAATCTATTGCCGCATTGCTGTTTTAATTATTTTAAAATTAATCTACTTTACTGCGCGCTCGCGCTGTCGATCTTGGCGCTAGGCGCTACCTCTCTCATAGCGTGTTATTAGTACCACTCTTACCCGCACTATAATTGGGACCTCATTCCGCACTTTGCAGGAATTCGAGCGCTTCAGGGCACCTTAGGGCTCCTGGGGACATCGCGCTGCGGTGTTGGTAGCCGCCATCTTGGGTGAGTGAGGGAACCAGGGAGGGCCAAATTGCTGGCGCCATCTTGGTTGGGGGGCTAGTGATCCCACTACAGGACTCTTGCGTATACGGCTATATATGATGGACGCCCTAAAGCGCGCAGCGTAGGCGCGCAGCGGGCGCGCCGGCTGAGCGCCGGAGGTGCGCCAGAGGTAAGCCCGTTTGCGCCCGTTCGCGCACAGGACGCGCCGGGCGCCGAAAGTTCTGCCCCTCGGAACCAAGATGTAACTTCTTACTCTTATTCCCGCGATGAACTTTTACGCCTTAATCTCGGTTCACTCAGTAACCGAAAGTATAATATCACCAGTAAGCACCCAGTTGCCTTGTCCTGTGGCTTGTTGAATGTGAGATCTCTCATCAAACACTGTGAAGAAATTGCGTTACTTATCGAGTCTTACCATCTAGACGTACTCTTCATGACAGAGACTTGGACAACACCGACTAGCTCGGTGGAACTGGGGACAGCTTATCCCACTGGCTTCAAAATAAGGCATAATCCCAGGGTGGGAGCCAGAGGAGGTGGAACTGGATTAATTTTTAGGCAGACTCTTGACGTCTCCCAGCTTATCATCAAGGCAATCGCTGGGTGCGAAACTTTGGGTTTCTCCATCAAGGACCAAGGAGGCGTGCTATTCACGGATCTACTATGTTATAGACCCCCGGCTAGCTCGTTATCTGCTGTACCTGAGCTCATAGACTTAATATACGATCTCTCCCACTCCCACACAAAGTTGATGGTGTTAGGGGATTTCAATCTTTGGTCAGAGGGACCGACCAAGAAGGCCTATGTAGAGCTGGTCCAAGCTTGTCATAATATTGAGCTACAACAACTGGTACTCTCCAAAACCCATTCAAAGGGCCATATTCTTGATCTATTTTTTGCTGACGCTTGTCGAACGGCTATACGTGACGTCCTGCCTCAGTGTTGGACGGATCACGCCCTTGTCCAGTTCTCCCTCTCGTGCACTAGTGCTCCATTAAAGAAAGGGAGTGTGGGGGGCACTAGAATGGAGAGACAATGGTCTAGACTCCTCAAACAAACAATCTTGCCCTCTCTGCTGCCAGATGGCTTTGTATTGGGAGCGAATGTGGACGTAAGTTACGACACTCTCTGTCAGCGAATCTCGGCTTCTCTGGACTCTTTGGCCCCGCTGCGAAAAATCAAAGATAGGACTAATCTTGCTATGCCATGGTACTCGGAAGAACTTTGGCAGCTCAAGCTCCAATGTAAACAGGCTGAGTGGACCTGGAGGAAACAGTACCTGGAATCACATAGAGTCCTCTTCAAACAAGCACTGGCGTCCTATAAAATCCAGATCAAGCTTGCCAAACGATGGATTTGGGCCCAGATCTTTGGACTGGGGTGAATGTGTTACATTGATCCACATTCGGTCCATCACCTGTTTTGTTTGCAAATTCGCCATAAGTGCGCTGGGGATGCTCAGACGTGGGTCCCAGGCACTCCACACCATTGGAGTCAAGCTAGCCGGGCTGATGAGAGGTGTTACCTCGGAACCGGTCCGGTCCTCGGATGCTTGATTCCGTTCTGGGAAGGACATGGCTTTTGTAGTTCGGACTGGACTGTTCCCATGGGGCACAGGGTCAGAGCTGATTTGCATATCGCCATTGTCTAACCCAGGGTGGTGTGGAGTGCAAAAAAACGATGGATTTGGGCCCAGATCTTTGGACTGGGGTGAATGTGTGACATTGATCCACATTCGGTCCATCACCTGTTTTGTTTGCAAATTCGCCATAAGTGCGCTGGGGATGCTCAGACGTGGGTCCCAGGCACTCCACACCACTGGAGTCAAGCTAGCCGGGCTGATGAGAGGTGTTACCTCGAAACCGGTCCGGTCCTCGGATGCTTGATTCCGTCTGGGAAGGACATGGCTTTTGTAGTTCGGACTGGACTGTTCCCATGGGGCACAGGGTCAGAGCTGATTTGCATATCGCCATTGTCTAACCCAGGGTGGTGTGGAGTGCAAAGAAAGCGATGGATTTGGGCCCAGATCTTTGGACTGGGGTGAATGTGTTACATTGATCCACATTCGGTCCATCACCTGTTTTGTTTGCAAATTCGCCATAAGTGCGCTGGGGATGCCCAGACGTGGGTCCCAGGCACTCCACACCACTGGAGTCAAGCCAGCCGGGCTGATGAGAGGTGTTACCTCGAAACCGGTCCGGTCCTCGGATGCTTGATTCCGTTCTGGGAAGGACATGGCTTTTGTAGTTCGGACTGGACTGTTCCCATGGGGCACAGGGTCATAGCTGATTTGCATATCGCCATTTTCTAACCCAGGGTGGTGTGGAGTGCAAAAAAACGATGGATTTGGGCCCAGATCTTTGGACTGGGGTGAATGTGTTACATTGATCCACATTCGGTCCATCACCTGTTTTGTTTGCAAATTCGCCATAAGTGCGCTGGGGATGCTTAGACGTGGGTCCCAGGCACTCCACACCACTGGAGTCAAGCTAGCCGGGCTGATGAGAGGTGTTACCTCGAAACCGGTCCGGTCCTCGGATGCTTGATTCCGTTCTGGGAAGGACATGGCTTTTGTAGTTCGGACTGGACTGTTCCCATGGGGCACAGGGTCAGAGCTGATTTGCATATCGCCATTGTCTAACCCAGGGTGGTGTGGAGTGCAAAAAAACGATGGATTTGGGCCCAGATCTTTGGACTGGGGTGAATGTGTGACATTGATCCACATTCGGTCCATCACCTGTTTTGTTTGCAAATTCGCCATAAGTGCGCTGGGGATGCTCAGACGTGGGTCCCAGGCACTCCACACCACTGGAGTCAAGCTAGCCGGGCTGATGAGAGGTGTTACCTCGAAACCGGTCCGGTCCTCGGATGCTTGATTCCGTTCTGGGAAGGACATGGCTTTTGTAGTTCGGACTGGACTGTTCCCATGGGGCACAGGGTCAGAGCTGATTTGCATATCGCCATTGTCTAACCCAGGGTGGTGTGGAGTGCAAAAAAACGATGGATTTGGGCCCAGATCTTTGGACTGGGGTGAATGTGTGACATTGATCCACTTTCGGTCCATCACCTGTTTTGTTTGCAAATTCGTCATAAGTGCGCTGGGGATGCTCAGACGTGGGTCCCAGGCACTCCACACCACTGGAGTCAAGCTAGCCGGGCTGATGAGAGGTGTTACCTCGAAACCGGTCCGGTCCTCGGATGCTTGATTCCGTTCTGGGAAGGACATGGCTTTTGTAGTTCGGACTGGACTGTTCCCATGGGGCACAAGGTCAGAGCTGATTTGCATATCGCCATTGTCTAACCCAGGGTGGTGTGGAGTGCAAAAAAACGATGGATTTGGGCCCAGATCTTTGGACTGGGGTGAATGTGTGACATTGATCCACATTCGGTCCATCACCTGTTTTGTTTGTAAATAAATCTCAGGCCTTATTTAAGATCGTAAAGGACCTGGCCCATCCTGGCTGTACCAAAAATGTCATCCCGGCCTCTCAAGCTCTCTGTGATTCGCTAGCACAGGCCTTTGAGGATAAGATTGCCAACATCTTAAACAATCTTCCCTCGTCAACTGGCTGTGCTTTGCAAGATTCCATCTCGTTTGAGAATAGGAAGGAGTGTACTAAATCAGGTGAGCTGAGCAACTTTCCTCTACCATCTTTTGAGGACTTCTGCTCCTTGGCTGACGGGGTGTCCTCTGGCTCACTTTCTGATCCTCTTCCACCCAAATTCTGGAAACTTTTTCGTGAAGAGCTGTTTCCCCCACTTTTTTCCATCTGTCGCCAGTCTCTCACTTCAGCACGGGTTCCAGATTGCTGGAAATTGGCGGTGGTCTCCCCACTGCTTAAAAAGGAGAATCTGGACCCCACATGCCCAGCCAACTTTAGGCCCATCTCTCTCTTGCCATTCCCTATTCAAATTCTAGAGAAACTGGCCACAAAACATCTCTCCAACTTTCTTGAGACTACTGATTGTTTGGATGTGGCTCAGTTTGGGTTTAGACCGGCACATGGGACAGAGTCGGCATTGGTGACTGTTCTCGATTACCTTCGAACGCGTGCCGACCAGGGTCGAGCAGCCTTTTTAGTGCTGCTCGACATGTCGGACGCGTTCGACACGGTCAGCCATGCAATCCTGATCAGGAGACTGACGGAGGCTGGGGTGTCGGGCTTGGCCCTTGAATGGCTGGTGTCATATCTCGATCAAAAGCACCAGGTAGTTGCCCTGCCACCCTTTAAATCCAACATCAGGAGGGTTGGTCAGGGAGTACCCCAGGGCTCGGCCATCAGCCCCATTCTTTTCAATCTTTACCTCCGTCCCCTGATCACGCTGATTAAATCTTTTGGCATAACAGTCACCAACTACCCCGATGACACCCAACTTATCTTCTTGTTTGAGGGTAAGGACGGGGTGTCACAGGAGGTCTTCCATCGATGCATGAGCACCACGGCAGAATGGCTGGGTAACAACTCCCTAAAATTTAACAGCTCGAAAACCGAGGTGCTAAATTGCTTAATGGATCGGACCCCCAGACCCCTACCACAGGGTTTTTGGCCTCCTGATTTCCAAGGTACTAGTCTGCCTGCCGAATCGGTTCGGAATTTGGGGGTAATGTTTAGTTCCGAGTTACAGCTGGCACATCAGTGAACAAAACGGTGGCCACTTGCATGGCATTACTTGGATCATTGCGAAAGATTCTACACTTGCTCCCGGTACAGGCCAGACCAGAGGTAGTGCGGAGCATAATTTTAAGTCGTCTCGACTACTGCAACGCACTGCAGCTGGGGGCACCAGTTACTCTGCTAGGAAAACTCCAACGAGTACAGAATTTTGCTGCCAAACTGGCACTCTCGCGACACCGCCTGGACTCTTCTGCCAAGGCACTTAGGGACCTCCATTGGTTGCCAATCTCTCAACGGGTGAACTTCAAAGCTTTGTGTTTGGTTTTTAGGGCTCTACACGGACAAGGCCCGTCTCCTCTGCAGGATCTTTTCTCATGGTACATCCCTCCAAGACCACTCCGGTCAGCCTCGGCTTACTTGGTGGTAGTACCCAAGTTTCTGAGGTCCCGAATGGGTGGTCGGTCCTTCAGGTTTACCGCAGCGCGGCTGTGGAATTCTCTACCGCTAGGCCTGAGGGGCCTGGAAAATTTTTCTTCCTTTAAAAAAGCATTAAAGACCCATCTGTTCCCCAGAACAATGTAAATAGATTGGAAGCTGGAAACATCATGTATTGTGTCATAACAGTCTAAGCGCCAGGAGGCCCGTCGGGTGACAGTTATAGCGCTATAAAAGAACGCCTATACATACATACATACATACATATCGCATGTAAATTATACTTAAGTATTTAAATGTTGCCTGTCTCTGCCGGCTTCGGAGTGAGGGGGATTTCGTTAAGGAGGCGGGTTTCAGAGGGGTGAAGAAGAAGCTCTCTAGTCTGGGGGTTGAGGTGGTTTGTGTTGCGCCACGCGCCGGGACTCCTTTACCCTGTCACCCGGGATGCTCAGCTCATGCATGCCTCCTTGTGCGCCGGCTCGGGTCCGTTGGCAGTGGCGTGCAGGTGCTTGGTGCTTCTATGGATGCTCTGAGCTCTTCTTGCGGCTGCGTTTGGCAACCCGTGCCTGACTGTGATGGGGCAGGTGGGACTGCGATATTGCCGTGCCACCTGCCCTTGCTCTGGGAAGAGATGGTCCTGTGCAGTGAGAGCGCTCACGCCTGATTCTTGGTTTTCCGTTCCGACTTCCTTCCCATGTGGTGAGTGCCATTGTGCATGTGCATACATAATAATTAAAAATGAAAACAATATAACATCGAATAAACTCTGAAGACTGTACATTGTTGGCACGTTCCTTGGGTTGCCTTATATAAGGGCCTCTGTGACTGTGTGTAAATGAGTTGTAACATGTAACCCAATTCAGCCGAAAATACAGTCATGCTTTGCATTCTGTCTAAAAGTTCAGAGTAAATAAAGTGCGAGTTTCTCTCATCCGTTTGTGGCAGTAGTTTGTATGTTTGTTTCCATCTCTCATAGTCATAGTGCCAGTAAGCAGGCACAAACGCGTGTCTCGTTAATTCACTGACACAAGAGAACTGGCGTTCCCCTGCACACCGAACAAGTAGGGACATCAGTGGAGTGACTGGCCTCTGACTAGACACGAACTTGTCAGCACCAGCACCTTCGTCACTCGCCTGATTCACACAGTTTAGCTCAGTCATGCTGGTGCCAAATTGTATATTTGGGAGTGAGAGGATAAGGAGGGGCTGACGATCGACGGAGTGTTAAAAACAGTATCTGCGATAGGTTAAACATTAATTAAAATTAGTTTAAATGGCGTCACTGGAGTCAATTGAGAGGGCTGCTACGGTTTGCACGGCGAGCACGTTATGTAAACAGCTCCGTGTGAGTGCACCTCCGACCCAGCAAGAACTCCCTCAGTTCGGAGTGACACTGGACCAACAGGGCAATTGGAGCCACTGAAGGGTTAAGTCATGTGTTATTTATTGATAAATTCACTCGGAATACGTGGAACAGCCAGGGTCGGACTAGCACAGCAAATACATCTGGGCATGAAAATGAAAGTGGCCATCATTAGCGTGTTTCAGCTGAAAAAAAAAGGATCCCACATTTTCAAATCTGGGCAGTTTTCATCGCGTAAATTTAGCCTGTATATGTATTTGCAAGGTATGGAATATCCAATGCATTGGTGCACGCTGCAGGCAAAATTTGCTGTAATACCTGTTTTGTGTTTTCATTCTATTTGAAGCTACTCATAAGCTAAGCCTCTAACACTGCATGATGGTTTCACGAAATGAATATTTTCTAAAATATGTGATCACTTTATGAACATGCTGAGTTCACTTTCACATAGCGCGCTGCATTATTTTTGATGTGGAGTTGGTTTCTATTCTTTGTATGGTACTGTGTGGTGTTTGTTCCTGTATTTTTTTCTCCACCGCCAATTTTACGCCACACCAATTTCAAATGTCACCAGCCGCCACTGGTGACTCTGTCCGCAGATCGCAAACTATTACAGCTACGACAAGGGAATAGAGACCTTATTTCCTATTTGTCACATTTCAATAGGTTAATTGCAGAAACCTCGTGGCCTGAAGAAAAGAGGGCAGCACTCTTTTATCAAGGGTTAAAAGATGATCTGAAAGACGTTCTTGCGCAAATCGATCCTCAACCAACTACTTGTTCAGAGTTAGTCAATCTAACTTTAGTCTGGATCATAGACTGTCCGAAAGAAGAACTGACAGGGAAAAATATGATAAATCAAGTTGGAAGTTCGACAGTAAACCCAGAAATCAACTTAGTAGTTCAGAAACAACTACAGAACCAATGGAAATCGGGACTCTTAGGCAACCATTGTCTAAAGATGAAAAAGATAATAGACGTTGAAATGGCCAGTGTCTTTATTGTGGTGGAAAGGGACATTTCGTGAAAGATTGCACAATAAAACCTAAAGGTAAGACTGTGAGTGCTAACAAGTCTGTGGCTGTGACTACAACTGAGAAAACGTCGGGAAACTATTGTGCCCAAGATGTTTAGAAGGGGATCTCTTGGGAACCATCGCCTTCCCTTCAATAAATTCCTGTGTATCCAACTACAAATCTCACTTCCGTTTGGCAGTACAAATTCAGTTGACTTCAAAAATATACCAAATGGAAGTCCTAATAGACTCAGGCGCAACAGGGAATTACGTAGATTTTGAAACAACTCAACGGTTACAAATTGCTTTTGAGAAAAAGGTCACTCCAGAAATTGTGCAAGCAGTAGATGGCAAAATGTTGTCTGGAGGCCCTGTTACCATGCAAACCTCTAAAATTCAGATGTTCTGCATAGATACAAATAACCAACAGCATAAAGAGGAAGTTCATTTCGATGTAATCTAAGCCCCACAATATGGCTTTATTTTAGGAATGCCTTGGCTTTGCTTGCATAACCCTTTAATAGATTGGCAAAAAAGGGAACTTGTTTTTCTTTCTCAATATTGTCACTCCACATGTTTAACACCTTGGGTGCTTGAGAGATTCCCCTCCTGTGCTGCATTTCCTGAATCCCCATTGTTCATGACGAGCTCAGCTCGTCATGAGCACAGCTCAACCGTGCCTCATGACGAGCTGAGCTCGTCATGAGCAGCGAAGGGGTTAAAGACCAAAGAATCTACAACGGGACAAATTGCAACCACGGAAGAGAAAGAAACCGTGCTACCAACTCCCTATGAGGAATTTAAAGAAGTCTTCAGTGAAGCAAAAGCAGCGACCCTCACTCCTCATTGGTCATACGACTGTCAAATTGATCTTGTGCCTGGTTCATGTGTGCCTAACTGTCGGATATATGCATTATCAGAAAAAGAAAACCAACATTTGAGACAATATCTTGATCAGTACTTGGAAAACGGATTTATACGCCCATCTAAGTCACCTGCGGCCTCTCCGGTGTTTTTTTATTCCTAAGGCAAATGGGGAATTAAGAACTTGTATTGATTTATAGAGCATTGAATAAGATCACAATAAAGAACAAGTACCCCCTTCCATTGATCCCAGTTCTTTTGGACCAGGTGAAGAACGCTGTGATCTACACCAAATTAGATCTTCGAGGTGCGTATCATTTGGTGCGCATTCGTAATGGTGACGAATGGAAAACGGCGTCTAAAACCAGATATGGGGGGGCTTGGCCAAGATGGCGGTGTGAGCGGACGTGTCTCCGAGAGCTCCCACCGCCGGCCGTCTTTATAGCACCATTGCAGCGCTTCAATCCCCCATCAGTGGGCCCCGTCGGAGAGCGCTTACAGCCGGGAGAGGTCTGCACCCGGAGGAGAGAACCGAACAACGCTGGGGCCACCCGGAACAGAGGGAGAAGTGCCGCTGTGAGCGAGGCCGGGTTGGGCCTAGCGGAGAGGAGCCGCAGGGCGTGGCCTTGGGCCCCGGCGAAGCAGTCCGACTGGGTGGCGCCAGACTACGCGAGAGCCGTCTCCGGAGCGGAGGGTCCGGCCCGCGCGTTGACAGCGCGAGGCCCCTGGGACGACACTGTCCGGGGGCTACTGCGGACCCGTGAACACACGGTTGCGGTGGTAGCGGCAGAGACAGATCTCTGAAGGCGGACGGGCTGGCGGCCAGGCGAAGTGGGCCCGACCGCGGAGCACGGCGGACGGAACACAGAACCCGAGCCCCAGGGACTGAGGTGAGGAGCAGCGGGGAGGAATCGTTCCCGAGTGGTGGCTGAGAGTGTCGGCGCGTCGACCAGGCCCAGAGGGTTTCGGAAGCGCCGAGGTAGAGCCCACAGGGGGAATCGAACGGAAGCGCCTGATTCGCACTGGAATTTGCTTCCGCCATTTTGAGCCACTCGCTGGTCGGAGCTGCCCCTTGTGTGGCATCCTAGAAGCCCTACTAGGCCCCAAGACTGCGAGCAGAACACGGAGGCGCTCGGTGGGCAAATAGAGGCCAGTGCCCGGACAGGAGCAACCGGACACCAGTGACTGGTGTCCTGGTCCAGCTGCGGACACCCTGGGGTTTGGGCAGTGACAGAGTGTAGTCTCCTCGGCACCGGAGCGGGGAAAGGCGGGCTCCTGGCGCAGCCCTAGGTGAGCTCCCCTGAATACCGGACCGACCCGTCGAACTTTCTTGCACCCTCGTTGCCGGAACCCACGCCGTCAAGCAGCACTGGTGGTGTCCGGGCCGGGGAGGCCCTGAGGGCCATGTCCTCGGGGAGAATCCAGAAGGACAGGACTATTAAGGATCTATTCACTCCCAGCACAATGGGGAAGCGGACGGACACCGCCACATCCAGTCAACGGACCGGCACAGAAAAGAAGACCAGGGACTCTCCACCCTCTGGAAAGGCGGACATTGAGGAGACTATCACAAAGACCTTTCTAGAATCCCTCTTCGCTGGCCTGCGAGAGGACATCCACGCGTTGAAGAGGGAACTACAGGAGGAAATACGGGAAGTCCGACGCGACACTGACGCCATAGGAGAAAGTGTGGCGGACCTAGAGACCAAATGCGATGGGTGAGATGTAGAAATAGAGGCGCTGCGGCAAGAAATAGTCTGTATTCACGACCAACAGGTGGACCTCCAGTCTCACGCCGAGGACCTGGAGAACCGCTCCCGGCGGCACAACATCAGGATTCGGGGAGTGAAGCAGGCTCCCGACACAGACGACCTCTTCCATTTCACCCAAGGCCTCTTCAACCACATCCTGGGCCGAGCAGCGGACTCAACGCTTCGGTTGGACATGGCCCATAGGACGAGCCCGCCCAGGGCGGCCTCGTCCCAACCGGCCCACATCATGGTCTGCGTGCAGGACTTTCGCACGAAGGAGGAGATCCTTAGCAAAGCGCACCAGATGGGAACCATCTCATATGGTGCCCACTCGCCGACTCTATATCAGGACCTCGCCTCCATCACCCTGGAGAAACGACGGTCATTCCGACCGATCACGGCAGAACTGCGACGCTACATCCCATATAGCTGAGGTCACCCCTTTCGCCTGGTGTTTAAGCTGGACAACAAGGTTCACCAGTTGCGATCTTTCAGGGATGCATGCAAATTGCTAGGCCTCGAGGAACCGACGGAGGATGACGATCAGCCTGGAGGGGGAGCAAATGGCACGGACGGCCCTGGGCAGTGGAAACAGCAACGGCGACCATGAAGACCGAGGCACCCGGCCGCGCAAGAGATCGAAGATGGTCGCCGTGCTGCGGTAGAAACCGTAGCGCTGGGACTGGCAACCTCCGACAGCGGATAACTAACGATGAGGTGGCACGAGGGCTTTTGATGAGACAGTGGGGATTGGGGCCGACTGAGTCGGCGGCGGGGGCGGAGGTATTGGACTCCGACACATTCCCCCGAAGGTGTCCCAACCTCCTCGTCTACAACTATGGACGTTGGACAGGACTATTTTTGGTATTCTTCAAGTTGGGGAAAGGGGAGGGAGGGTGGTCTCCTTGGCAGGTGGAGGGGTGGGGAGAGACTGTTTTGCTTCTTTGGCCAGTCAGGAAAAGGGAGTTTCTGGACTGGGAGAGACCTTTCCAATTCATCTCTGGATGAAGGACTATCAATGTTGGAATCTTGGGATTGCGGGGGGGTGGGGGGCTGTCAAGGGTTTTGTTTATTATGGGGAGGGGGGTGTTGTTGGTAAGTGGAAGGAACTCCTGATCCGAGTGAATGTTGGACTGAAAGGGTGTGGCGAATTGCGCAGATCTGAGGGTCCTGGGTGGCCGGGGCAGCTGCGAGACAGGGCTTGGCTGACGTTTTGGCCACTGGAAGTTTTCTCAGAGAGCGTGTGGGGTATGACTCCTTATACCTGCGACTGAGTTGAGTGTGCTCACGTTGTATGTGCGTGGGCACAGTCCGGTTAAGCGGCGAGCGGTGCTGTCCCTGCTGGAGAATTCAAAAGCAGACCTCTGTCTCCTCCAGGAAACGCATTTGCTAACTAAGGATTGTCATAGGCTTAAATCCCGTCACTTTCCGACACAACTTTTCTCATCCACGACCACAAAGACTGCTGGGGTGGCGCTCCTGGTGTCAAAGCGATTTAAGGGGAAGCAGTTGTGAGAAGTTGGCCCGATATGCAACGTTCGCTATTCTAGCGACCGCTATGTATCGTTCCAACGACCCTTATGGTGTTTGGTTGTAAGTCAACCTATAGACCAGCTATCCTAGTAGCGTGGATACGAGCAGTCTAAGGCTAAAGACTCGAGAGGGCGCGTTAAGCCAGCTGTTTACCACACATGTACCCCTTGAACACCAAGTGAAAGGACACCACACAAGTGTTATGAAAATAAACAGTATATTTATTAAGAATCACAACAGCCCTGTACTCTTTATGAGGACAGGGTACTAAGCACAAACCAAATCTCTTTAGCAAATACTTCAAGTGCACAATTAAAACAAGTGTCCGAGGACACGGAAAGTTAAAGGTCTTGGGCGGACCCGATAAGGCAAGTCGGAAGCGAGGGACTCGGACCCTAGAGTAAAGAGGCTATGCAGGCACCGAAATGCCGAGTTACCTAGCCACGAGGGCTGCGGCTGCACAAGTCTTACAGGCGTCGGGGTCTTTGCTGACGAGCCAGGAGCCGGAAGAAAAGGAGTTGCTGGCCGGCGACCAGTGATGAATAGTTCGTAGAGATCCAAGCCTGGATCAGAGATCGATGACACCTGAAAGCAGAGGGGACCAAGTTCGTACTACTAGCCAGTAGTCAGAGGGTACCAGGAGGGCACCGGTTGGCCGTCACCTCGACTAGGTGAGTGGGCGACGCTAGGCTCTGCAGTCTCACGGACCAGGAGGCGTTGTCGGCGACCACGGTGGAGGTGCGAGCTGTCGCACGAAGGATGATGCTGTCGGCGTCGCTGGACCCAGGATGGGGCAACAAGCCTTGGCAAATCTCAGGGCCACGTGGTGGGCCTAAGATGGCGTCTTGAGTGGACCAGGAGGGTCCGGGGTGCTTCTCGAAAGATGGAAGCAAGGGCCAGTCTGGAGCAACCAGACCAGCAGAGTTGTTTGTCGGTCGTCGTCAAGGAAGGGCACAAGCCAGCGGCTAGTGACCAGACAACGTGCTGAGCAGCGAGCAGAAGGGCCCCACGCAGATCGTGGAGATGCTGGGAGACTGCACTTCGGTGCTGGAGCGGCTCAGGGTCGGGGCTTCTCGGACCCCAGAGCACTCACCAGAGAGTTACCTCGATGGTCGTGCTGGTTAAGAGCGTGCAGGTTCTGATGATGGCCGGTCCCTCGAGGTCTCGTCGCACCCACAGATCACAGCTGAGCTGATGACGTGGGTAGAGGTCAGAGGTGCCAGGGAAGCCGGTTCTCGTCGAGCTGGGCCGTCGGATTCCTTGAGGAAGGACTTACAGCAAACCGCAGAGTTCTTAGATGGTGCCCGCTGATGCAGGGTGACTACTCCTTAGTCACAAGGGAGAAATCTTGAGAAGAGTCTCGAAGTCCTTTCGTAGAAAGTATTCTTGATTCAAAGATGATCTAATTTGGAAGGGTCCCCGCTCCGGCCTTTATCCTAAAGAAAGGGGTGGGTACATGACTAGGTCCTGCCCTAAGGGTGGGACCAGGAAGGGGGGTAGTTACACCCCTCTCCCCTGCCGGACTTTCCCCAGGCCAGGGCTGGCGCCCCTGGAACTGGTTCTGACCGGCAGATGCGTAGTGAGCACCGGGGTGCCACTCCGCAGTCACCTTCTCGCAAAAGCCCTACCTACCCAGAATACACAAACCCTGTCTGGGACGGTGCGAACACCGCCCTCGACAGGAAACCCTTTGTCCGAGCGCTCCTCGCTGGAAGGACTCCCAGCAGCAGGAGGTCAGACTCGTGTCTGTGGTGGCAGCATCCATTTTGTGGAGCTGAGGCTTTAGTTAACTTTATCCGGGGTTCACAGTTACGTACATGTCGTGTCCCTCTAGAAGGGTGGAATGCTAACCTCATCGCCAGAATTGGTGAGAGGGCAGCACCCCGATTCGTATGACACCTTACTCGACATGCCTTGATAACGCGACACCGAAGTTACCGATGTGGTACGCGTTATCATGGAACAGCCATTGGGTCTTGATTCCGCAAGCTGCAACCGGGCTCGGCTCGGGCCTGAACCTAGCTCACACGAGCCCACGCACTCTGCCTTCAGGATTGTTAAGGCCTGCCATAGGAGTGACTGATAGGAACTCGGGTGTCCATTGTGTGGTTAGATATAGAACTACTATACCTAAAGCGAAGGGTGAGTACACGACTTCGCCCCAGCTGTCGTGCAGCCAGTTGTGTCAAATTTAGGAGGCCAGCCAGGGGTGGCATAATACATGCTGCAGCCCCTGGCGGCCCTGGGTACACCTATGCCCTGCGTTACGGGGTCTGATAAGGTGGCCCAGTACCAATTGGTAAATGCACCTAGGGTACATGTCGTAATTTAGAAAGAGAACAGCCAGGCTGTGGGTCTGATTAGCAGGCCCACAGCCAGAGAAAGTCGTAAACCAGTGAAACAAAAGCAAAAAAATCTGGGTGATCATAGGATTGCAGACCCTACTCTCCTACATGACCCCCCCCCCAAACGTCGGAACAATAAGCTAACCTTGACCAGGTGAGTCTTCTTGTTCTAAGTGGAAATATCTGGAGAGCCCATCGGCATTGCCATGATCAGTACCAGGTCTATGTTCCACTGTAAAGTCCATCCCCTGTAGGGAAATGGACCACCTAAGCAGTTTGGGGTTTTCACCATTCATCTGATTTAGCCACAAGAGGGGCTTATGGTCGGTCTGAATCTTGAAGTGAGTGCCAAACAAGTATGGCCTCAGCTTCTTCAGGGCCCAAACCACAGCAAAGGCCTCCCTCTCAATAGCTGACCAATTCTTCTCTCTAGGGGTCAGCCTTCTGCTTATAAAAGCAATGGGCTGGTCTTGACCATCAAAATTCAGTTGAGAAAGAACAGCTCCCACACCCAACTCAGAAGCATCTGTTTGGACAATGAATGGTTTGGAGTAGTCCGGACTCTTGAGGATAGGCGCCGTGCACATGGCCTGCTTTAGGTCATCGAATGCTTTTTGACAGCTCGCTGTCCACTGAACCTTCTTTGGCATTTTCTTACTTGTCAGTTCATTTAATGGTGTCACAATTGAACCATAGTTCCTGACAAACTTCCTATAGTAACCAGTCAGGCCCAAGAAAGCTCGAACCTGAGTCTGGGTGGTTGGAGGAGCCCAGTCCCTGATTGACTGTATCTTGCTCTCCAGTGGCTGAACCTGGCCTCCACCTACAAGGTGGCCCAGGTATACAACCTGTGTCTGCCCTATCTGGCACTTGGTGGCCTTGATAGTGAGGCCTGCTGCTTGCAGAACCTCTAACGCTTTCCGCAGGTGGACCAGGTGATCCTCCCAGGTGGAGCTAAAGACAGCAATATCGTCAAGATACGCCGCACAGAAGTCATCCAGCCCAGTAAGGACTTGATTCACCAACCTTTGGAAGGTGGCAGGGGCATTTTTCAGACCAAAGGGCATCACCACGAACTGATAATGCCCACCAGGGGTTGAAAATGCGGTTTTAGGCTTGGCGTCCTCAGCTAACCTGATTTGCCAATACCCAGCTGTCAGGTCAAACGTACTTAAGTAGTTGGCCGAAGCCAATCTATCGTTAAGCTCGTCTGCCCTTGGTATTGGGTGGGCGTCAGTCTTAGTGACTGCATTGAGACCCCTGTAGTCTACGCAAAACCTCATCTCTCTCTTACCACCCTGGGTGTGAGGTTTCGGCACTAGAACTACGGGACTAGCCCAAGGGCTATCCGAGGGTTCAATGACTCCCAGCTCCAACATTTTCTGCACTTCATTCTTGATGCAGTCTCTAACGTGATCAGGCTGCCTGTAGATTTTACTCTTGACGGGCAAGCTGTCACCAGTGTCAACCTCATGGGTGCACCAATCGGTCTGACTGGGTGTTAGAGAAAACATATGTCTGAACGACTGAAGAACCTGTTTACAGTCGCTCTGTTGATGTTCGGAGAGGCTGCCACAAAAGACAACACCATCTACCGATCCATCGTCAGGATTCTGAGTGAGCAGGTCGGGGAGAGGGTCACTCTCTTCTTCCTGTCCCTCATCTAGGGCCATGAGCAAACTCATGTCCTTCCTGTCGACATATGCTTTTAGCCTGTTGACATGAAGCACCCTGTGGGGGCTCCGGGGAGTTCCCAGGTCGACCAGGTAGGTGACCTCTCCCTTTTTCTCCAGGATGGTGTAGGGCCCGGACCATTTGTCCTTGAGTGCTGCTGGGGCCACTGGCTCCAACACCCACACCTTCTGTCCGGGCTGGTAACCACTCAAGACAGCCTTTTGGTCATGCCAAGCTTTTTGGAGTTCTTGGCTGGCCTTAAGGTTTTCAGATGCCTTTTCCATGTATTCAGCCATCCGCGAGCGGAGGCCAAGCACATAGTCCACTATGTTGGCTGCAGGCTTTTTGAGAGGTCTCTCCCATCCTTCCTTCACCAAACACAGGGGTCCTCTTACAGGATGCCCGTACAAAAGTTCAAAAGGGCTGTAGCCAACCTCCTTCTGTGGGACTTCTCTGTAGGCGAACAAGAGGCAGGGGATCAGGACGTCCCATCTACGCCGAAGCTTTTCAGGTAGTCCATGAATCATCCCTTTAAGGGTCCTGTTGAATCTCTCAACAAGCCCATTGCATTGTGGATGATAGGGTGTAGTGAACTTGTAGTTGACACCACATTCCTTCCACATAGCAGTTAAGTAGCTCGACATAAAGTTTGCACCTCTGTCGGAGACGACCTCCTTAGGGAAGCCCACTCTGGAGAACACTCCAACTAGGGCTCTTGCCACAACAGGTGCTGTAGTGGTCCTAAGGGGAATAGCTTCAGGATACCTGGTGGCATGATCCACTACCACCAGTATAAACTTGTGCCCTGATGCTGTTGGTGGTTTCATGGGACCGACGATGTCGATCCCCACCCGTTCAAAGGGCACCCCCACCACAGGCATTGGTATAAGGGGGGCCTTTGTCGTGCCACCTGATTTACCACTGGCTTGGCAAGTGACACAGGAGCGGCAAAACTCCTTTGTATCTTCGTTCATGTGAGGCCAGTGAAAGTGTGAGACAAGCCTGTCCCACGTTTTCGTCTGGCCTAAGTGACCTGCTAAGGGAATCTCGTGGGCCAAGGTAAGTAGGAAACCACGCTGAGACAAGGGTACAACCAGCCTCCTGGTCATGCCAGGCTTGGGGTCTCTTGACTCAGTGTACAGGAGTCCATCTTCCCAGTATACCTTGTGGGTACCTGTGGCGTTCCCAGCAGCCTCAGCAGCAGCCTGCTGTCTGAGGGGTTCAAGAGAAGGGCAGTCTAACTGGTCCTTCCCCAGGTCTTCCCTTGAGGGTCCCCCTGAACCCAAGAATTCAACTTGATCAAGTTCGAATTCCCTAGGCTCAGTTTCCCTCAATTCCTGTAGGTCAGCCTCCTCTGAGACTTGATCCTCGACCTGGGGCAAGGGGGAAGGCGCAGCCTTAACCCTACCGCTCTTTTTCTTGGGAGGTGTCTGGTCCGTTGTTCCAGAATCCAGCACCTGTTCAGTGGGGCATTTCCTGACCTGTGACCTGGTCACAGCGAACACATGCGCTGGCAAGCCTAACATCTCCATGTGAGTCCGGTGCTCCACTTCTGACCATTGTGATGACTCCAAATCATTGCCCAACAAACAATCCACTGGGAGGTCTGGACTAACTACAACCTTCTTTTGGCCAGTTACCCCTCCCCAGGAGAAAGCTACAATTGCCATACTGTGATTGGTAGTGACATTGCTTGCATTGGTCACCAGGAATTCTGTACCTGGCATGATCTGTCCAGGGTCCACAAAGTTAGGCGTCACCATGGTGACGCTGGCACAAGTGTCCCTATAGGCCTGAGCCATCTTTCCATTTATGAAAGGCGTCTGTCTGTATTTGCCCAAGGTATTGGGACTTATGTCAGGGGACACGTCCGCGTCTCCTGTACTGACAAGGACAGCCTGAGTGAGTGTGCCAACTAAGTTGCCACGCCCCTCAGAACCCAGGGTTAACCCTACTAAACCCTTGGGAGGCGCACTACCACTGCTGACCGTACTAGGGGGCACAGGTGCCTTAGGGGCTGCAGTGGCAGGAGTCTGCCCTCCTCCTTTCTTGGTGCACTCACTAAACCAGTGAGATTTACTTTTAGAGTACTGGCACCATCTTTTGGATTGGCCTTCTTTCTTCTTTTGGGGAGCCTGACCCCCACCCTCTTTGGGTTGTTGGGGACCTGTCGAAGACTTCTGGTCATTTTGTTCCCCCTTAGAATCTTTACCCTTCTGGTCTGCTTTCTTCTGACCACCTTGATTCTGGCCCTGGTTCTGTTTAACTCTTGTACGAACCCATCTGTCTGCCTTCTTTCCCAATTCTTGGGGAGAGGTCAGATCCGAGTCGACAAGATGCTGATGCAACAACTGGTTCTGACAATTGTTTAAAATTTGTTCTCTCATCATCAAATTATACAATCCTTTGTAATCAGTAACCTTACTGCCCAGCAACCAGCCCTCAAAAGCCTTAGTGGCACAATCGACAAAGTCAGACCAATCTTGAGACTGCGTTTTCTGGGTATCCCTGAACAGCACCCTGTACTGTTCAGTGGTTAGGCCGAACCCTTCAACAAGTGTATTTTTCAAGACTTGGTAATTGTTAGCGTCCTCCACCCTTGTGGTGAGGAGCTTGTCTCTTCCTTTTCCTTCAAAGGAGAGCCACAAGATAGCTGCCCACTGACTCTGGGGAACACCCTGCACAGTGCAGGCCCTCTCCAAAGCAGTTATCCATTTGTGGATGTCGTCCCCTTGTTTAAAGGGGGGCACTATCTTACCAAGGTGTTTCGTATCGAAACTCTTTTCCCTATTGCTAGGTACATTGCTGCCACCAGTGGGGACTACCCCACTTAACTGTTGCTCTCTAGCAAAGGCAAGCCTTTCTTTGGCCAGGGCAAGTTCTTCCCTTTCGATCCTCAGATTAGCTGCCCTTTCCTTAGCTTCGTACACTCTCCTCTGAGGGGACGTCATCCCTCTTTGAGAAGAGTTGTGAGAGCCATTGGTTCGAAGGGATCCGCCAGAGTCTCTCGACAGAGATCGGGCTCGTCCATTCCCAATGTTAAGCGGACCTGACAGTAGCGCTGGGGGTCCCCCAGTACCACTATCATGTTTGCTTAAGTTGGACCTGCTTAGTCTAACGACTTCTACCTGTCCCTTATCTGCCTCACCCCCAGAGGGATCCGCATCCTCATCATCCTCCGCATCTTCGTTCTCAGTTGCGAGGTGGATGAGGTCAGGATCGTCTCTGGTTCCCTCGAGGGGAGGCATGTCTCCTTCTGGATTAGAAGAGCTAAGACGGGTCTCAGCTTTTCTGGCATCATAAGTCTCCAAGAGACCAATCAGAAAGGACGTGGTGGGGTTAGACCCCTGCTTGATCTTCCGGGAGTGACACACCTGTCTTAACTCCTTGAAGCTCAGCACAGTATATCTTGAAGGGATGACCTGTGGAGGGTCAACTGACACAAGGCGAGACTCAAAGTTTCCTCCTTTGTCAGACATACTGTTTCTAGTGTGGTGTAAGTGATGCACCTACCTACACTATGTGTTTACCTACTGTTCCCTTGCTAGGAGTTGCAGCCAAGGTGTGCTAAGCCTTGAGGAGCTGCAACAGCTGGTTCAGTAGAACTCAGAGTATTCTAAGCTTTAGTTATATGTACTAACAGTACTTATGTGATCTTTCAACAAGATATTCTTAGGATACGTGTGGTAAAACAACAGCAAGCTCAAATCCCACCCGCTGCTCACCAATGTGAGAAGTTGGCCCGATATGCAACGTTCGCTATTCTAGCGACCGCTATGTATCGTTCCAACGACCCTTATGGTGTTTGGTTGTAAGTCAACCTATAGACCAGCTATCCTAGTAGCGTGGATACGAGCAGTCTAAGGCTAAAGACTCGAGAGGGCGCGTTAAGCCAGCTGTTTACCACACATGTACTCCTTGAACACCAAGTGAAAGGACACCACACAAGTGTTATGAAAATAAACAGTATATTTATTAAGAATCACAACAGCCCTGTACTCTTTATGAGGACAGGGTACTAAGCACAAACCAAATCTCTTTAGCAAATACTTCAAGTGCACAATTAAAACAAGTGTCCGAGGACACGGAAAGTTAAAGGTCTCGGGCGGACCCGATAAGGCAAGTCGGAAGCGAGGGACTCGGGACCCTAGAGTAAAGAGGCTATGCAGGCACCGAAATGCCGAGTTACCTAGCCACGAGGGCTGCGGCTGCACAAGTCTTACAGGCGTCGGGGTCTTTGCTGACGAGCCAGGAGCCGGAAGAAAAGGAGTTGCTGGCCGGCGACCAGTGATGAATAGTTCGTAGAGATCCAAGCCTGGATCAGAGATCGATGACACCTGAAAGCAGAGGGGACCAAATTCGTACTACTAGCCAGTAGTCAGAGGGTACCAGGAGGGCACCGGTTGGCCGTCACCTCGACTAGGTGAGTGGGCGACGCTAGGCTCTGCAGTCTCACGGACCAGGAGGCGTTGTCGGCGACCACGGTGGAGGTGCGAGCTGTCGCACGAAGGATGATGCTGTCGGCGTCGCTGGACCCAGGATGGGGCAACAAGCCTTGGCAAATCTCAGGGCCACGTGGTGGGCCTAAGATGGCGTCTTGGGTGGACCAGGAGGGTCCGGGGTGCTTCTCGAAAGATGGAAGCAAGGGCCAGTCTGGAGCAACCAGACCAGCAGAGTTGTTTGTCGGTCGTCGTCAAGGAAGGGCACAAGCCAGCGGCTAGTGACCAGACAACGTGCTGAGCAGCGAGCAGAAGGGCCCCACGCAGATCGTGGAGATGCTGGGAGACTGCACTTCGGTGCTGGAGCGGCTCAGGGTCGGGGCTTCTCGGACCCCAGAGCACTCACCAGAGAGTTACCTCGATGGTCGTGCTGGTTAAGAGCGTGCAGGTTCTGATGATGGCCGGTCCCTCGAGGTCTCGTCGCACCCACAGATCACAGCTGAGCTGATGACGTGGGTAGAGGTCAGAGGTGCCAGGGAAGCTGGTTCTCGTCGAGCTGGGCCGTCGGATTCCTTGAGGAAGGACTTACAGCAAACCGCAGAGTTCTTAGATGGTGCCCGCTGATGCAGGGTGACTACTCCTTAGCCACAAGGGAGAATCTTGAGAAGAGTCTTGAAGTCCTTTCGTAGAAAGTATTCTTGATTCAAAGATGATCTAATTTGGAAGGGTCCCCGCTCCGGCCTTTATTCTAAAGAAAGGGGTGGGTACATGACTAGGTCCTGCCCTAAGGGTGGGACCAGGAAGGGGGGTAGTTACGCCCCTCTCCCCTGCCGGACTTTCCCCAGGCCAGGGCTGTCGCCCCTGGAACTGGTTCCAACCGGCAGATGCGTAGTGAGCACCGGGGTGCCACTCCGCAGTCACCTTCTCGCAAAAGCCCTACCTACCCAGAATACACAAACCCTGTCTGGGACGGTGCGAACACCGCCCTCGACAGGAAACCCTTTGTCCAAGTGCTCCTCGCTGGAAGGACTCCCAGCAGCAGGAGGTCAGACTTGTGTCTGTGGTGGCAGCATCCATTTTGTGGAGCTGAGGCTTTCGTTAACTTTAACCGGGGTTCACAGTTACGTACATGTTGTGTCCCTCTAGAAGGGCGGAATGCTAACCTCGTCGCCAGAGTTGGTGAGAGGGCAGCATCCCGATTCGTATGACACCTTACTCGACATGTCTTGATAACGCGGCACCGAAGTTACCGATGTGGTACGCGTTATCATGGAACAGCCATTGGGTCTTTTCTCCGCAAGCTGCAACCGGCTCGGCTCGGGCCAGAACGCAGTTCACACGAGCCCATGCACTCTGCCTTCAGGATTGTCAAGGCCTGCCATAGGAGTGACTGATAGGAACTCGGGTGTCCATTGTATGGTTAGATATAGAGCTACTATACCTAAAGCAAAGGGTGATTACACAACTTCGCCCCAGCTGTCATGCAGCCAGTTGTGTCAAATTTAGGAGGCCAGCCAGGGGTGGCATAATACATGCTGCAGCCCCTGGCGGCCCTGGGTACACCTATGCCCTGAGTTACAGGGTCTGATAAGGTGGCCCAATACCAATTGGAAATGTACCTAGGGTACATGGAATCCTTTTTAAAGAGAGAGCAGTAGGCCTGGGGTCCTGATTGGCAGGATCCCAGGTCTACTATGTCCAAAACCAGCTAAAACACAGGGCAAAAAGTTGGGGGCAACCATAGTCAGGATGTACCTTCCTACACAACCCCCCCCCAAACGAAAGGAGATAAGGCTATCCTTGTCCAGGTAAGCCTCTATTACCTAAGTGGCCATATAAGGAAGGACCAGCCTGGCTTGGTTTCCCCCTGTGTCATGGTCCACTAGGCAACCCCTCACCCTAAGGGTATCTGAGGGTCTCCACCATAGGGAATCTCTGTCTCTGGTGTGTCTTGGGAAAGAAGAAGGCTGATGCTGGGATGGAGTACCGAAGTGAGGCTCCTCTACCTTTGGGCTCGACTTCCTCCAATCACCATTCATCATGCGTGCCTTTCTTTCTTTAGCTGAGATGCACTGAGCTCTCAGGGTCAGCCTCTGGCTACCTAAAGCTGGAGGCTGAGTCCCTCTGTTTGGCTTACTGGAGGGACAGGGCAGGTCTGGGGTTTTTAGGCCCCATGTTTGGCTGTGCCCAACAGTGTCCAGCTGTGGGAGTTCCCTAACTACTTTTAAGGGGGATCCCTCAGGAGTCTGTTCTATTTTCACTTGGCTAGGTTTACCAGCTTCAGTGATCCTAATCTGTTGATTAAGGGATTCTTTTGGCCAGGGGGCCCTTTTGGGTCCGCCGCTGGCCTCCCTGTCCTCTTCAGCCCTGGGCTGACTGAGGCAGGGTAGAGAGGTGCAGTTTACCTGCTCCAGACTGGGTCCCACCTGGGAAGGGTCCACTGCCATCAGGGGTTCTGCCAGGCTAGGCCTGACTACCTCTGGAGCAGTTCCTTCAACAGGGGTAGAGACAGTTCCCTGAGGAGGCTGGCTCTCACCTAGTGTCTGGGAGGGGGAAGACTTTTCTTCCTCCTCAATGCTCTCTGTTTGAGTGGAGTGATCCATTGTTTCAGGCTTCACAACCTCACTATCTGTTTGAGTAGAGGCTGAGACCATTTCAACCTTGCCAACCTTTTCAGGAGGGCACTCAGTTTGTGTTTGGGCTGTGACTGTCACAGCCCTCCTATCCTGTTCTGAAAAGTCTGTCTGAGCCTGGGCAGTGGCTACCACTGCCCTTCCAACCTTTTCAGGGAGGAATGATGCTTGGACTGGGGCTGTAGCTATTACTGCCCCACTAACCTGTCTGGATAGGCCTATCATTCTGGAATGAGCTTCTTGCTCCACCTCAGCCCATGCTGAGAGTTCCAGGTCATTCCCCAGTAAGCAATCTACAGGTAGGTTATCTGTCACTGCCACTCTCATGGGCCCTGTGACATTACCCCAGCTGAGCTTGACTACTGCCATGGGATGCCTTCTCTTCATTCCATGAATGTCCGTCACCTGATAAGTAAAACCAGGGGTCAGTTGAGCAGAGGGGACCAGATGGTCACTCACCATGGTGAGGCTGGCCCCTGTGTCTCTGAATGCCTCAACTTTCTGACCATTCACTAAAACTTCTTGTCTATACTTGCCCAAAATGTGGGGCCCAGTAGTGAAGTTGGCAAACCCCATGCCAGTCTCACAGACAAGAGTGTGGTCAGGGAACCTGGCTAAGCCATGGTCCTCCTGATTTCCCAAAGTAATGCCCACCACATTCTTGGGGGCACTCCCACCACCTGGGGGATTACCACTAGTGGTAACAGGAGGTCTAGGAGTATTACTTGGGGGTATGTTTTCCTTATTGCTATTTTTAGGGCATTTGGCATCACTTTTGTAATGGCCCACCTGTTTACAGGTATGGCAATAAGGTTTCTTCTGTTCGGAAGGAGTGTTCTGGGACCCACCACCCTTGTTGGAGTTTTGGGGCCCTTGGGAAGTCTTCTCTGTGGATTTATCCCCACCCTTCTCTTGAGGCTTGGTCGATTCCTTTTTCTGGTCACCACCCTGGTTTTTAGGCCTTACCCTGGTTCTGACCCATTTGTCTGCCCTCTTACCCAATTCCTGTGGAGAGGTCAGATCAGAGTCTACCAGGTGCTGATGTAATAACTGGTTCTGACAATTATTTAAGATTTGCTCCCTCATAATTAGATTATACAATCCTTTAAAATCAGTAACCTTACTACCCAGTAGCCAGCCTTCAAAAGCCTTAGTGGCACAATCGACAAAATCAGACCAATCTTGAGACTGCGTTTTCGGGGTATCCCTGAACAGCACCCTGTACTGCTCAGTGGTTAGGCCGAACCCTTCAACGAGTGTATTCTTCAAGACTTGGTAATTGTTAGCGTCCTCTACCCTTGTGGTGAGGAGCTTGTCTCTTCCTTTACCTTCAAAGGAGAGCCACAAGATAGCCGCCCACTGACTCTGGGGAACGCCTTGCACAGTGCAGGCCCTCTCCAAAGCAGTAATCCATTTGTGGATGTCGTCCCCTTGTTTAAAGGGGGGCACTATCTTCCCAAGGTGTTTCGTATCGAAACTCTTTTCCCTATTACTAGGTACATTGCTGCCACCAGTGGGGACTGCCCCACTTAACTGTTGCTCTCTAGCGAAAGCAAGCTTTTCCTTGGCCAGGGCAAGTTCTTCCCTTTCGATCCTTAGATTAGCTGCCCTTTCTTTCGCTTCGTACACTCTCCTCTGAGGGGACGTCATCCCTCTTTGAGAAGAGTTGTGAGAGCCATTGGTTCGAAGGGATCTGTTAGAGCCTCTGGATAGAGACCTAACTCGTCCATTCCCAATGTTAAGCGTACCTGACAGTAGCGCCGGGGGTCCCCCAGTACCACTATCGTGTCTGCTTAAGTTGGACCGTGTCAGTCTGCCGACTTCTACCTGTCCCTTATCTGCCTCGTCCCCAGAGAGATCCTCATCCTCATCCTCCTCCACATCCCCGTTCTCGGTTGCGAGGTGAATGAGGTCAGGATCGTCCCGGGTTCCCTCGAGGGGAGGCATGTCTCTTTCTGGATTAGAAGGGCTAAGAAGCTTCTCAGCCTTTCTGGCATCATAAGTCTCTAGGAGACCAATCAGAAAGGAGGTGGTGGGGTTAGCCCCTTGCTTAATTTTCCTAGAGGTACATACTTGTCGTAACTCATGGAAGTTAAGCGCAGTATATCTTGACGGGATGACCTGTGGAGGGTCAACTGGCACCAGGGGAGACTCGATGTTTCCTCCTGTGACCGACATACTGCTTCTAGTGTGGTGTAAGTGATGCACCTACCTACACTATGTGTTTACCTACTTTTCCCTTGCTAAGAGTTGTAGCCAAGGTGTGCTAAGCCTTGAGGAGCTACAACAGCTGGTTCAGTAGAACTCAGAGTATTCTAAGCTTTAGTTATATGTACTAACAGTACTTGTGCGATCTTTCAACAAGATATTCTTAGGATACGTGTGGTAAAACAACAGCAAGCTCAAATCCCAACCGCTGCTCACCAATGTGAGAAGTTGGCCCGATATGCAACGTTCGCTATTCTAGCGACCGCTATGTATCGTTCCAACGACCCTTATGGTGTTTGGTTGTAAGTCAACCTACAGACCAGCTATCCTAGTAGCGTGGATACGAGCAGTCTAAGGCTAAAGACTCGAGAGGGCGCGTTAAGCCAGCTGTTTACCACACATGTACCCCTTGAACACCCAGTGAAAGGACACCACACAAGTGTTATGAAAATAAACAATATATTTATTAAGAATCACAACAGCCCTGTACTCTTTATGAGGACAGGGTACTAAGCACAAACCAAATCTCTTTAGTAAATACTTCAAGTGCACAGTTTAAAGACAAGTGTCCGAGGACACGGAAAGGTTAAGGCAAGTCGGAAGCGAGGGACTCGGGACCCTAGAGTAAGGAGGCTATGCAGGCACCGAAATGCCGAGTTTACCTAGCCACGAGGGCTGCGGCTGCACAAGTCTTACAGGCGTCGGGGTCTTCGCTGACGAGCCAGGAGCCGGAAGAAAAGGAGTTGCTGGCCGGCGACCAGTGGTGTATAGTTCGTAGAGATTGATGAAAAACCTGAAAGCAGAGGGGACCAAGTTCGTACTACTAGCCAGTAGAGAGAGGGTACCAGGCAGGCACCAGTTGGCCGTCACCTCGACCAGGTGAGTGGGCGACGCTAGGCTCTGCAGTCTCACGGACCAGGAGGCGTTGTCGGCGACCACGGTGGAGGTGCGAGCTGTCCCACGACGGATGTCGCTGTCGGCGTCTTGAGTGGACCAGGAGGGTCCGGGGTGCTTCTCAACAGAGATGGAAGCAAGGGCCAGTCTGGAGCAACCAGACCGGCAGTGTTGGTTCTCGGATGTCGTCACAGAAGGGCACAAGCCAGCGGCTAGTGACCAGACAACGTGCTGAGCAGCGAGCAGAAGGGCCCCACGCAGATCGTGGAGATGCTGGGAGACTGCACTTCGGGGCTGGAGCGGCTCAGGGTCGGGGCTTCTCGGACCCCAGAGCACTCACCAGAGAGTTATCTCGTTGGTCGTGCTGGTTTTTAAGAGCGTGCAGGTTCTGATGATGGCCGGTCCCTCGAGGTCTCGTCGCACCCACAGATCACAGCTGAGCTGATGACGTGGGTAGAGGTCAGAGGTGCCAGGGAAGCTGGTTCTCGTCGAGCTGGGCCGTCGGATTCCTTGAGGAAGGACTTACAGCAAACCGCAGAGTTCTTAGATGGTGCCCGCTGATGCAGGGTGACTACTCCTTAGCCACAAGGGAGAATCTTGAGAAGAGTCTTGAAGTCCTTTCGTAGAAAGTATTCTTGATTCAAAGATGATCTAATTTGGAAGGGTCCCCGCTCCGGCCTTTATTCTAAAGAAAGGGGTGGGTACATGACTAGGTCCTGCCCTAAGGGTGGGACCAGGAAGGGGGGTAGTTACGCCCCTCTCCCCTGCCGGACTTTCCCCAGGCCAGGGCTGTCGCCCCTGGAACTGGTTCCAACCGGCAGATGCGTAGTGAGCACCGGGGTGCCACTCCGCAGTCACCTTCTCGCAAAAGCCCTACCTACCCAGAATACACAAACCCTGTCTGGGACGGTGCGAACACCGCCCTCGACAGGAAACCCTTTGTCCAAGTGCTCCTCGCTGGAAGGACTCCCAGCAGCAGGAGGTCAGACTTGTGTCTGTGGTGGCAGCATCCATTTTGTGGAGCTGAGGCTTTCGTTAACTTTAACCGGGGTTCACAGTTACGTACATGTCGTGTCCCTCTAGAAGGGCGGAATGCTAACCTCGTCGCCAGAGTTGGTGAGAGGGCAGCATCCCGATTCGTATGACACCTTACTCGACATGTCTTGATAACGCGGCACCGAAGTTACCGATGTGGTACGCGTTATCATGGAACAGCCATTGGGTCTTTTCTCCGCAAGCTGCAACCGGCTCGGCTCGGGCCAGAACGCAGTTCACACGAGCCCATGCACTCTGCCTTCAGGATTGTCAAGGCCTGCCATAGGAGTGACTGATAGGAACTCGGGTGTCCATTGTATGGTTAGATATAGAGCTACTATACCTAAAGCAAAGGGTGATTACACAACTTCGCCCCAGCTGTCATGCAGCCAGTTGTGTCAAATTTAGGAGGCCAGCCAGGGGTGGCATAATACATGCTGCAGCCCCTGGCGGCCCTGGGTACACCTATGCCCTGAGTTACAGGGTCTGATAAGGTGGCCCAATACCAATTGGAAATGTACCTAGGGTACATGGAATCCTTTTTAAAGAGAGAGCAGTAGGCCTGGGGTCCTGATTGGCAGGATCCCAGGTCTACTATGTCCAAAACCAGCTAAAACACAGGGCAAAAAGTTGGGGGCAACCATAGTCAGGATGTACCTTCCTACACAACCCCCCCCCAAACGAAAGGAGATAAGGCTATCCTTGTCCAGGTAAGCCTCTATTACCTAAGTGGCCATATAAGGAAGGACCAGCCTGGCTTGGTTTCCCCCTGTGTCATGGTCCACTAGGCAACCCCTCACCCTAAGGGTATCTGAGGGTCTCCACCATAGGGAATCTCTGTCTCTGGTGTGTCTTGGGAAAGAAGAAGGCTGATGCTGGGATGGAGTACCGAAGTGAGGCTCCTCTACCTTTGGGCTCGACTTCCTCCAATCACCATTCATCATGCGTGCCTTTCTTTCTTTAGCTGAGATGCACTGAGCTCTCAGGGTCAGCCTCTGGCTACCTAAAGCTGGAGGCTGAGTCCCTCTGTTTGGCTTACTGGAGGGACAGGGCAGGTCTGGGGTTTTTAGGCCCCATGTTTGGCTGTGCCCAACAGTGTCCAGCTGTGGGAGTTCCCTAACTACTTTTAAGGGGGATCCCTCAGGAGTCTGTTCTATTTTCACTTGGCTAGGTTTACCAGCTTCAGTGATCCTAATCTGTTGATTAAGGGATTCTTTTGGCCAGGGGGCCCTTTTGGGTCCGCCGCTGGCCTCCCTGTCCTCTTCAGCCCTGGGCTGACTGAGGCAGGGTAGAGAGGTGCAGTTTACCTGCTCCAGACTGGGTCCCACCTGGGAAGGGTCCACTGCCATCAGGGGTTCTGCCAGGCTAGGCCTGACTACCTCTGGAGCAGTTCCTTCAACAGGGGTAGAGACAGTTCCCTGAGGAGGCTGGCTCTCACCTAGTGTCTGGGAGGGGGAAGACTTTTCTTCCTCCTCAATGCTCTCTGTTTGAGTGGAGTGATCCATTGTTTCAGGCTTCACAACCTCACTATCTGTTTGAGTAGAGGCTGAGACCATTTCAACCTTGCCAACCTTTTCAGGAGGGCACTCAGTTTGTGTTTGGGCTGTGACTGTCACAGCCCTCCTATCCTGTTCTGAAAAGTCTGTCTGAGCCTGGGCAGTGGCTACCACTGCCCTTCCAACCTTTTCAGGGAGGAATGATGCTTGGACTGGGGCTGTAGCTATTACTGCCCCACTAACCTGTCTGGATAGGCCTATCATTCTGGAATGAGCTTCTTGCTCCACCTCAGCCCATGCTGAGAGTTCCAGGTCATTCCCCAGTAAGCAATCTACAGGTAGGTTATCTGTCACTGCCACTCTCATGGGCCCTGTGACATTACCCCAGCTGAGCTTGACTACTGCCATGGGATGCCTTCTCTTCATTCCATGAATGTCCGTCACCTGATAAGTAAAACCAGGGGTCAGTTGAGCAGAGGGGACCAGATGGTCACTCACCATGGTGAGGCTGGCACCTGTGTCTCTGAATGCCTCAACTTTCTGACCATTCACTAAAACTTCTTGTCTATACTTGCCCAAAATGTGGGGCCCAGTAGTGAAGTTGGCAAACCCCATGCCAGTCTCACAGACAAGAGTGTGGTCAGGGAACCTGGCTAAGCCATGGTCCTCCTGATTTCCCAAAGTAATGCCCACCACATTCTTGGGGGCACTCCCACCACCTGGGGGATTACCACTAGTGGTAACAGGAGGTCTAGGAGTATTACTTGGGGGTATGTTTTCCTTATTGCTATTTTTAGGGCATTTGGCATCACTTTTGTAATGGCCCACCTGTTTACAGGTATGGCAATAAGGTTTCTTCTGTTCGGAAGGAGTGTTCTGGGACCCACCACCCTTGTTGGAGTTTTGGGGCCCTTGGGAAGTCTTCTCTGTGGATTTATCCCCACCCTTCTCTTGAGGCTTGGTCGATTCCTTTTTCTGGTCACCACCCTGGTTTTTAGGCCTTACCCTGGTTCTGACCCATTTGTCTGCCCTCTTACCCAATTCCTGTGGAGAGGTCAGATCAGAGTCTACCAGGTGCTGATGTAATAACTGGTTCTGACAATTATTTAAGATTTGCTCCCTCATAATTAGATTATACAATCCTTTAAAATCAGTAACCTTACTACCCAGTAGCCAGCCTTCAAAAGCCTTAGTGGCACAATCGACAAAATCAGACCAATCTTGAGACTGCGTTTTCGGGGTATCCCTGAACAGCACCCTGTACTGCTCAGTGGTTAGGCCGAACCCTTCAACGAGTGTATTCTTCAAGACTTGGTAATTGTTAGCGTCCTCTACCCTTGTGGTGAGGAGCTTGTCTCTTCCTTTACCTTCAAAGGAGAGCCACAAGATAGCCGCCCACTGACTCTGGGGAACGCCTTGCACAGTGCAGGCCCTCTCCAAAGCAGTAATCCATTTGTGGATGTCGTCCCCTTGTTTAAAGGGGGGCACTATCTTCCCAAGGTGTTTCGTATCGAAACTCTTTTCCCTATTACTAGGTACATTGCTGCCACCAGTGGGGACTGCCCCACTTAACTGTTGCTCTCTAGCGAAAGCAAGCTTTTCCTTGGCCAGGGCAAGTTCTTCCCTTTCGATCCTTAGATTAGCTGCCCTTTCTTTCGCTTCGTACACTCTCCTCTGAGGGGACGTCATCCCTCTTTGAGAAGAGTTGTGAGAGCCATTGGTTCGAAGGGATCTGTTAGAGCCTCTGGATAGAGACCTAACTCGTCCATTCCCAATGTTAAGCGTACCTGACAGTAGCGCCGGGGGTCCCCCAGTACCACTATCGTGTCTGCTTAAGTTGGACCGTGTCAGTCTGCCGACTTCTACCTGTCCCTTATCTGCCTCGTCCCCAGAGAGATCCTCATCCTCATCCTCCTCCACATCCCCGTTCTCGGTTGCGAGGTGAATGAGGTCAGGATCGTCCCGGGTTCCCTCGAGGGGAGGCATGTCTCTTTCTGGATTAGAAGGGCTAAGAAGCTTCTCAGCCTTTCTGGCATCATAAGTCTCTAGGAGACCAATCAGAAAGGAGGTGGTGGGGTTAGCCCCTTGCTTAATTTTCCTAGAGGTACATACTTGTCGTAACTCATGGAAGTTAAGCGCAGTATATCTTGACGGGATGACCTGTGGAGGGTCAACTGGCACCAGGGGAGACTCGATGTTTCCTCCTGTGACCGACATACTGCTTCTAGTGTGGTGTAAGTGATGCACCTACCTACACTATGTGTTTACCTACTTTTCCCTTGCTAAGAGTTGTAGCCAAGGTGTGCTAAGCCTTGAGGAGCTACAACAGCTGGTTCAGTAGAACTCAGAGTATTCTAAGCTTTAGTTATATGTACTAACAGTACTTGTGCGATCTTTCAACAAGATATTCTTAGGATACGTGTGGTAAAACAACAGCAAGCTCAAATCCCAACCGCTGCTCACCAATGTGAGAAGTTGGCCCGATATGCAACGTTCGCTATTCTAGCGACCGCTATGTATCGTTCCAACGACCCTTATGGTGTTTGGTTGTAAGTCAACCTACAGACCAGCTATCCTAGTAGCGTGGATACGAGCAGTCTAAGGCTAAAGACTCGAGAGGGCGCGTTAAGCCAGCTGTTTACCACACATGTACCCCTTGAACACCCAGTGAAAGGACACCACACAAGTGTTATGAAAATAAACAATATATTTATTAAGAATCACAACAGCCCTGTACTCTTTATGAGGACAGGGTACTAAGCACAAACCAAATCTCTTTAGTAAATACTTCAAGTGCACAGTTTAAAGACAAGTGTCCGAGGACACGGAAAGGTTAAGGCAAGTCGGAAGCGAGGGACTCGGGACCCTAGAGTAAGGAGGCTATGCAGGCACCGAAATGCCAAGTTTACCTAGCCACGAGGGCTGCGGCTGCACAAGTCTTACAGGCGTCGGGGTCTTCGCTGACGAGCCAGGAGCCGGAAGAAAAGGAGTTGCTGGCCGGCGACCAGTGGTGTATAGTTCGTAGAGATTGATGAAAAACCTGAAAGCAGAGGGGACCAAGTTCGTACTACTAGCCAGTAGTCAGAGGGTACCAGGAAGGCACCAGTTGGCCGTCACCTCGACCAGGTGAGTGGGCGACGCTAGGCTCTGCAGTCTCAAGGACCAGGAGGCGTTGTCGGCGACCACGGTGGAGGTGCGAGCTGTCCCACGACGGATGTCGCTGTCGGCGTCTTGAGTGGACCAGGAGGGTCCGGGGTGCTTCTCAACAGAGATGGAAGCAAGGGCCAGTCTGGAGCAACCAGACCGGCAGTGTTGGTTCTCGGATGTCGTCACAGAAGGGCACAAGTGGCGGCTAGTGACCAGACAACGTGCTGAGCAGCGAGCAGAAGGGCCCCACGCAGATCGTGGAGATGCTGGGAGACTGCACTTCGGGGCTGGAGCGGCTCAGGGTCGGGGCTTCTCGGACCCCAGAGCACTCACCAGAGAGTTATCTCGTTGGTCGTGCTGGTTTTTAAGAGCGTGCAGGTTCTGATGATGGCCGGTCCCTCGAGGTCTCGTCGCACCCACAGATCACAGCTGAGCTGATGACGTGGGTAGAGGTCAGAGGTGCCAGGGAAGCCGGTTCTCGTCGAGCTGGGCCGTCGGATTCCTTGAGGAAGGACTTACAGCAAACCGCAGAGTTCTTAGATGGTGCCCGCTGATGCAGGGTGACTACTCCTTAGCCACAAGGGAGAATCTTGAGAAGAGTCTTGAAGTCCTTTCGTAGAAAGTATTCTTGATTCAAAGATGATCTAATTTGGAAGGGTCCCCGCTCCGGCCTTTATTCTAAAGAAAGGGGTGGGTACATGACTAGGTCCTGCCCTAAGGGTGGGACCAGGAAGGGGGGTAGTTACGCCCCTCTCCCCTGCCGGACTTTCCCCAGGCCAGGGCTGTCGCCCCTGGAACTGGTTCCAACCGGCAGATGCGTAGTGAGCACCGGGGTGCCACTCCGCAGTCACCTTCTCGCAAAAGCCCTACCTACCCAGAATACACAAACCCTGTCTGGGACGGTGCGAACACCGCCCTCGACAGGAAACCCTTTGTCCAAGTGCTCCTCGCTGGAAGGACTCCCAGCAGCAGGAGGTCAGACTTGTGTCTGTGGTGGCAGCATCCATTTTGTGGAGCTGAGGCTTTCGTTAACTTTAACCGGGGTTCACAGTTACGTACATGTCGTGTCCCTCTAGAAGGGCGGAATGCTAACCTCGTCGCCAGAGTTGGTGAGAGGGCAGCATCCCGATTCGTATGACACCTTACTCGACATGTCTTGATAACGCGGCACCGAAGTTACCGATGTGGTACGCGTTATCATGGAACAGCCATTGGGTCTTTTCTCCGCAAGCTGCAACCGGCTCGGTTCGGGCCAGAACGCAGTTCACACGAGCCCATGCACTCTGCCTTCAGGATTGTCAAGGCCTGCCATAGGAGTGACTGATAGGAACTCGGGTGTCCATTGTATGGTTAGATATAGAGCTACTATACCTAAAGCAAAGGGTGATTACACGACTTCGCCCCAGCTGTCATGCAGCCAGTTGTGTCAAATTTAGGAGGCCAGCCAGGGGTGGCATAATACATGCTGCAGCCCCTGGCGGCCCTGGGTACACCTATGCCCTGAGTTACAGGGTCTGATAAGGTGGCCCAATACCAATTGGAAATGTACCTAGGGTACATGGAATCCTTTTTAAAGAGAGAGCAGTAGGCCTGGGGTCCTGATTGGCAGGATCCCAGGTCGACTATGTCCAAAACCAGCTAAAACACAGGGCAAAAAGTTGGGGGCAACCATAGTCAGGATGTACCTTCCTACAATGACGAGCTCCGCTCGTCATGAGCACAGCTCAACCGTGCCTCATGACGAGCTGAGCTCGTTATGAGCAGCGAAGGGGTTAAAGACCAAAGAATCTACAACGGGACAAATTGCAACCACGGAAGAGAAAGAAACCGTGCTACCAACTCCCTATGAGGAATTTAAAGAAGTCTTCAGTGAAGCAAAAGCAGCGACCCTCCCTCCTCATTGGTCATACAACTGTCAAATTGATCTTGTGCCTGGTTCATGTGTGCCTAACTGTCGGATATATGCATTATCAGAAAAAGAAAACCAACATTTGAGACAATATCTTGATCAGTACTTGGAAAACGGATTTATACGCCCATCTAAGTCACCTGCGGCCTCTCCGGTGTTTTTTTATTCCTAAGGCAAATGGGGAATTAAGAACTTGTATTGATTTATAGAGCATTGAGTAAGATCACAATAAAGAACAAGTACCCCCTTCCATTGATCCCAGTTCTTTTGGACCAGGTGAAGAACGCTGTGATCTACACCAAATTAGATCTTCGAGGTGCGTATCATTTGGTGCGCATTCGTAATGGTGACGAATGGAAAACGGCGTCTAAAACCAGATATGGGGGGGCGTGGCCAAGATGGCGGTGTGAGCGGACGTGTCTCCGAGAGCTCCCACCGCCGGCCGTCTTTATAGCACCATTGCAGCGCTTCAATCCCCCATCAGTGGGCCCCGTTGGAGAGTGCTTACAGCCGGGAGAGGTCTGCACCCGGAGGAGAGAACCGAACGACGCTGGGGCCACCCGGAACAGAGGGAGAAGTGCCGCTGTGAGTGAGGCCGGGTTGGGCCTAGCGGAGAGGAGCCGCAGGGCGTGGCCTTGGGCCCCGGCGAGGCAGTCCGACTGGGCGGCGCCAGACTACGCGAAAGCCGACTCCGGAGCGGAGGGTCCGGCCCGCGCGTTGACAGCGCGAGGCCCCTGGGACGACACTGTCCGGGAGCTACTGCGGACCCGGGAACACACGGTTGCGGTGGTAGCGGCAGAGACAGATCTCTGACGGCTGACAGGCTGGTGGCCAGGCGAAGTGGGCCCGACCGCGGAGCACGGCGGATGGAACACAGAACCCGAGCCCCAGGGACTGAGGTGAGGAGCAGCGGGGAGGAATCGTACCCGAGTGGTGGCTGAGAGTGTCGGCGCGTCGACCAGGCCCAGAGGGTTTCGGAAGCGCCGAGGTAGAGCCCACAGGGGGAATCGAACGGAAGCGCCTGATTCGCACTGGAGTTTGCTTCCGCCATTTTGAGCCACTCGCTGGTCGGAGTTGCCCCTTGTGTGGCATCCTAGAAGCCCTGCTAGGCCCCAAGACTGCGAGCAGAACACGGAGGCGCTCGGTGGGCAAATAGAGGCCAGTGCCCGGACAGGAGCAACCGGACACCAGTGACTGGTGTCCTGGTCCAGCTGCGGACACCCTGGGGTTTGGGCAGTGACAGAGTGTAGTCTCCTTGGCACCGGAGCGGGGAAAGGCGGGCTCCTGGCGCAGCCCTAGGTGAGCTCCCCTGAATACCGGACCGACCCGTCGAACTTTCTTGCACCCTCGTTGCCGGAACCCACGCCGTCAAGCAGCACTGGTGGTGTCCGGGCCGGGGAGGCCCTGAGTGACATGTCCTCGGGGAGAATCCAGAAGGACAGGACTATTAAGGATCTATTCACTCCCAGCACAATGGGGAAGCGGACGGACACCGCCACATCCAGCCAACGGACCGGCACAGAAAAGAAGACCAGGGACTCTCCACCCTCTGGAAAGGCGGACATTGAGGAGACTATCACAAAGACCTTTCTAGAATCCCTGTTCGCTGACCTGCGAGAGGACATCCACGCGTTGAAGAGGGAACTACAGGAGGAAATACGGGAAGTCCGACGCAACACTGACGCCATAGGAGAAAGAGTGGCGGACCTAGAGACCAAATACGATGGGCGAGATGTAGAAATAGAGGCGCTGCGGCAAGAAATAGTCCGTATTCACGACCAACAGGTGGACCTCCAGTCTCACGCCGAGGACCTGGAGAACCGCTCCCGGCGGCACAACATCAGGTTTCGGGGAGTGAAGCAGGCTCCCGACACAGACGACCTCTTCCAATTTCACCCAAGGCCTCTTCAACCACATCCTAGGCCGACCAGCGGACTCAACGCTTCGGTTGGACAGGGCCCATAGGACGAGCCCGCCTAGGGCGGCCTCGTCCCAACCGGCCCACATCATGGTCTGCGTGCAGGACTTCCGCACGAAGGAGGAGATCCTTAGCAAAGCGCGCCAGATGGGAACCATCTCATTTGGTGCCCACTCGCCGACTCTATATCAGGACCTCGCCTCCATCACCCTGGAGAAACTACGGTCATTCCGACCGATCACGGCAGAACTGCGACGCGACATCCCATATAGCTGGGGTCACCCCTTTCGCCTGGTGTTTAGACTGGACAACAAGGTTCACCAGTTGCGGTCTTTCAGGGATGCATGCAAATTGCTAGGCCTCGAGGAACCGACGGAGGATGACGATCAGCCTGGAGGGGGAGCAAATGGCACGGACGGCCCTGGGCAGTGGAAACAGCAACGGCGACGACGAAGACCGAGGCGCCCGGCCGCGCAAGAGATCGAAGATGGTCGCCGTGCTGCGGTAGAAACCGTAGCGCTGGGACTGACAACCTCCGACAGCGGATAACTAACGATGAGGTGGCACGAGGGCTTTTGATGAGACAGTGGGGATTGGGGCCGACTGAGTCGGCGGCGGGGGCGGAGGTATTGGACTCCGACACATTCCCCCGAAGGTGTCCCAACCTCCTCGTCTACAACTATGGACTTTGGACAGGACTATTTTTGGTATTCTTTAACTTGGGGAAAGGGGAGGGAGGGTGGTCTCCTTGGCAGGTGGAGGGGTGGGGAGAGACTGTTTTGCTTCTTTGGCCAGTCAGGAAAAGGGAGTTTCTGGACTGGGAGAGACCTTTCCCATTCATCTCTGGATGAAGGACTATCAATGTTGGCATCTTGGGATTGCGGGGGGTGGGGGGCTGTCAAGGGTTTTGTTCATTGTGGGGAGGGGGGTGTTGTTGGTAAGGGGGAGGAACTCCGGATCCGAGTGAATGTTGGACTGAAAGGGTGTGGCGAATTGCGCAGATCTGAGGGTCCTGGGTGGCCGGGGCAGCTGCGAGACAGGGCTTGGCGGACGTTTTGGCCACTGGAAGTTTTCTCAGAGAGCGTGTGGGGTATGACTCCTTATGCCTGCGACTGAGTTGAGTTTGCTCACGTTGTATGTGCGTGGGCACAGTCCGGTTAAGCGGCGAGCGGTGCTGTCCCTGCTGGAGAATTCAAAAGCAGATATCTGTCTCCTCCAGGAAACGCATTTGCTAACTAAGGATTGTCATAGGCTTAAATCCCGTCACTTTCCGACACAACTTTTCTCATCCACGACCACAAAGACTGCTGGGGTGGCGCTCCTGGTGTCAAAGCGATTTAAGGGGAAGCAGTTACACCGGGGGACAGAGGTTAAAGGGCGACTCCTATCCTGCAGGTTCTCACTGGGTGCTCACACCTTCACGGAGATTGCGGTTTATGCGCCAAATGAGGGGCAGGAGAAGTTCTTCCACCAAGTGCTTACTGAAGCAGCGGCGGCACCTGATAGACACGTCCTGGTTGGGGGGACCTCAATTTAGTTTTTGACAACCTACTTGACAGGTCAGCGCAGCGATCCACGCAGGCAGGCACTTTATCGGAGGGGGGACGGAACAGATTGTCAGAACTGGGTATGACGGACTTGTGGCGCTCCCTCCACCCGGGCGACAGGGACTACACATATTACTCCAACGCTCACAAATCCTATGCGCGCCTAGATTATTTTCTAACATCCACTTCATTTAGAGCGCTGGCGTCAAGCGTTGAGATAGGAGCGGCAGCCCTTTCCGATCATGCACCACTCACAGCGGTGTTTACCTTTCCACCGGTGGGGCGCAGGGCCTGTTGCTGGAGACTGAGGGACACGCTGCTGCACAGACAGGGGGTTGTGGCCAAGATCAAGGAAGCTATAGCTGAATACCTGGTACACAACACACCGACGGACACTTCACATGCAACACATTGGGCAGCACTCAAGGCAGTCATACGGGGCGAGTTCATTGCAATCGCGGCAGCAGAAAATGCGGAGAGGGCCCGTAAGAGAGACGAGCTCTCTGCCCGCACGAAAGAATTGGAGCAGATACACCAGAGGACAGGGGCGTCGCGGGTGTGGAAACAGTTGTGAGTGGCACGTCAACAGTTAGCAGCACTAGATCAAGATAGAGCAGAATACGCGGCACTACGGGTACGACATGCTTACTACACGGGAGGTGACAGATGCGGGAGGCTGTCGGTCGGGCACTCTGCGAACAGCAGCAGCGACACTCGGTGCAGGAAATACACACGCAGGACGGAGTCACAATGACGGAGGACGGAGCTATATCGCAGGCATTTAGTGACTTTTATACCACACTATACGAGGGGGCTGCTCTGGATCCAGCGGACGGGGCGGCCTTCCTGGACTCGGTGTCCATACCGGCTTTATCGACGGAACAATTAGAACTCCTTGACAGGGAGATCCGTCCTGAAGAAGTCATTGCCGCGATCTCCCGCCTCAAGCTGGCCAAGACGCCGGGACCGGATGGCTTCACCGCCACCTTTTAGCCCGGTGCCATCCCAAGAGATCTGATGAGTGCCATGATCTCGGTCATTCCCAAACCGGGAAAGGACCGAACGCAATGCGGGGCCTACCGCCCTATCTCGTTACTTAACGTAGATCTGAAGCTTTACACCAGTATACTGTCGAAGCGGCTGGGCCCACTTATGCCGGGTCTGATTTATCCGGACCAGGCCGGCTTTATACCGGTGCGCCAGACGGTCGACAACACAAAAAGAGCACTCCACTTAGTGGAACGGGCCTCCAGGTTGCCGGGAGAGTTCATGATGTTGGCAATTGATGCGGAGAAGGCCTTTGATTGTGTCCACTGGCTGTACTTGGAACAGGTGCTCATCAAGGCAGGGTTAGGCGCGAGATTTCGTACGTGGGTTCTGAACTGCTATACCTTCCCCACGGCGTCGGTTCGGGTGAATGGCTGCTCATCGCCCGTATTCCCCATCGAGCGCGGAACTCGGCAGGAGTGTCCACTCTCGCCCCTGCTCTTCGCGCTGTATATGGAACCCCTGGCGCAGGCCATGCGATCGCATCCGACCATTAAGGGGATTAAATTCGGGGCTTATATCCACACGATTAGCTTATACGCTGATGACGTCTTGCTTGCCTTTGCATCCCCTGCGGCATCCCTGCCGACCGGGGAGGCCATCCTGGATGCGTTTGCGAAGGCCTCTGGCTTTAAGGTGAACATGACGAAATCAGTAGCACTTGCCCTTTCCTTGGAGGCACACACGCGGGCCTCCCTAGAAGCACAATTCCCCTTCCAATGGGCAGACGGTGCAGTCCCCTACCTGGGCATACAATTGGCGGCCAGGCTACCAGAAACGGTGTGTCTCAACTACGCTAACCTTAGTCGCACTATCCGCGCCGAGGTCGGGCGGTGGCGGCACATCCCACTATCTTGGCTGGGCCGAGTGGCAGCAGTAAAGATGACAATCCTCCCGCAAGTTTTATACGTTTTTCGGGCTAGCCCGCCCCGTCCCCCGGAGGGATGGATTCGCCGCACGCAATCGGAGCTGGCTCAGTTTGGGTGGAACGGGAAACAGCCCAGACTCAAGCTGAGGCTAGGGATGCTTCCCCCGGAAAGTGGTGGGCTGAGCCTGCCGGATTTGCGTCACTATTACCAGGCGACCCAACTCAGAACCCTAGTGGAATGGAGCAAATGGGAATCGGAGCGCCATTGGTTGTTCCAGGACCAAGCGGTCGCGGGGCGTCCACTCCAGGAGGTGCCTTTCCTGCGGCGACAACACCGGCCCCCTAACCTATACGCCTCCTTCGTCACGAGGGTACCGCTAGAGGTATGGGATCGAACATGCGTCTTACACGACCTGACGACCTTCCCGTCTCCCCTCACACCCCTGTTAGAGAACCCTGACTTCGGCCCGGGTAGGGATGTCCTGGCCTTGTGCACGGTGGCTCCCAGCATGATGCCGATGCCTCTTTCACATGTATTCAGGTGCGGGAGTGATGCCTTTTTAGGAATTCCGGAAGACCCATGACCTCCCGGAGGCTGAACGCCTTAGGTATCTACAGGTGCGACATTGGGCGCTTCAACCCCAGATCCGTGGAGACGCTACACGCAAGCTCAGTAAATATGAATACTGGCTTCTCTCGCGCACCACAGATAAGCAACTCATTTCAGACATATATCGGCTCCTCTTGGACAGATACTCGCGCGTTTATAATGCAGGACGGGCTAGATGGGAGAGGGAACTGGGGCGGACTCTGCGCAACAAAAAATGGGAGGACATTTACTACCGCGCCAGACACTCACGAGATGCGTGAGGTTTGGCACCTCACGCAAGATGCGTGAGATTCGGTATCTCACGCGAGATGCGTGAGATTCGGTATCTCACGCGAGATGCGTGAGGTTTCGCACCTCACCCGAGATGCGTGAGGTTTGGCACCCCACCCAAGATGCGTGAGGTTTGGCACCTCACGCGAGATGCGTGAGGTTTGGACCTCACCCGAGATGCGTGAGGTTTGGCACCTCACCCGAGATGCGTGAGGTTTGGCACCTCACCCAAGATGCGAGAGGTTCGGCACCTCACGCGAGATGCGTGAGGTTCGGCACCTCACGCGAGATGCGTGTGGTTCTGCACCTCACGCGAGATGCGTGTGGTTCTGCACCTCACGCGAGATGCGTGTGGTTCTGCACCTCACCCAAGATGCGTGTGGTTTGGCACCTCACGCGAGATGCGTGAGGTTTGGACCTCACCCGAAATGCGTGAGGTTTGGCACCTCACCCGAGATGCGTGAGGTTTGGCATCCCCCCCGAGATGCGTGAGGTTCGGCACCTCACGCGAGATGCGTGCGGTTCTGCACCTCACGCGAGATGCGTGAGGTTCGGCACCTCACGCGAGATGAGTGATGTTCGGCACCTCACGCGAGATGCGTGTGGTTCGGCACCTCACACGAGATGCGTGTGGTTCGGCACCTCACGCGAGATGCGTGAGGTTTGGCACGGGGCGTGCCTACGATGATGTCAGCGGCCGCGCCCAGTTCCCCTTGCTCACTATTCAGCGTCTTTTGGTAAAGGAGGAAGAGGATCTTGGGGCTCCGTTTCTCTGCGAGGCCAGCTTTCTTCTTTTGATTGGTGGAGAGTTCTGGGTGCCTGAAATCTGCTACAACGCTCGCTGAGCTGCAGGAGGAGTTTAGAATCTGCGGAGACTTCTCTTCTTGATGGGCTGCCGGTGAGGCTAGCTTTTGGGGGGATTACCTGTCACTAACCCAGATTCAGAAGTAGAGTCAATCCATCAATCAGGAGTTTGTTAAAGCGCAACTACTCACCCGTAAGGGTCTCAAGGCGCAGTGGGTGGGGGGGTGCAGGTTCCATTCCATCAAGGAGGGGGTCTGTCGAAGAGCCAAGTTTTGAGGTTTCTTGCAAAGATGGGGAGCGATGTTGTCTGTCTGAGGTGGAGCGGAAGGGCGTTCCATGCTTTGGCCGCGAGGAAGGAGAAGGAGCGGGCTCCCGATCTGGTCTTTCTGGTGCGGGGGACCACGGCTTAGGAGAGCTGAGCTGATCGTAGGGTCCTTTGGGGTGCCTGGAATTTGAGCCGGCTGTTCAGGTATGCTGGTCCGGTGCCGTGGAGGGCCTTGTGTGCGTGGGTGAGCATCTTAAAGGTGATTCTCGCCTCGACGGGGAGCCAGTGGAGTGTGCGCAGGAGCTGGGAGATGTGGCAGTGTTTTGGCAGGTTGAGGACCAGTCTTGCGGCGGCGTTCTGGATGTTCTGTAGCTTGCGGATGAGGTTTTTGTTTATTCCGGCGTAGAGTGCGTTGCCGTAGTTGAGTCTGCTGGTGACCAGGGCGTGAGTGACTGTCTTTCGGTGTTCGAGGGGGATCCATTTGAAGGTCTTACGAAGGAGGCGGAGGGTGTGGAAGCAGGAAGATGAGACAGAGTTGATCTGGCGGTCCATTTTGAGCTCAGAGCCCAGGATGATTCCCAGGTTGCGTGCGTGGTGTGTGGGGGTTGGCGGGTTTCCGAGGGCGGTGGGCCACCAGGTGTCGCTTCAGGCATCGGGGTTTGGGCCTATGATGAGTACTTCTGTTTTGTTGGTGTTTAGTTGTTGGCAGCTGTTTTTCATCCATTTGGCGATGGCTTCCAAGCCTTCTCGAAAGTTGCGTCTGGCGGTGTTGGGCTCGTTGGATAGGTAGAGGATGAGCGTATGACACGATGTTGAGTCCGTAGGTTCTGACGATGGGGGCAAGTGGAGCCATGTAGACGTTGAAGAGCATCGGGCTGAGGGAGGAGCCCTGGGGGACTCCGCAGGTGGTAGGTGTGGGGTCTGAGAGGACAGGGGGGAGTCTGACCCGTTGCGTCCTGCCGGAGAGGAAGGAGCAGATCCAGTCGAGGGCCTTGTCCTGGATTCCTGCGTCGTAGAGTCTGCGTATTAGGGTGCGGTGGGAGACTGTGTCGAACGCCGCTGATAGGTCTAGGAGGATGAGGGCTACTGTTTCTCCTTTGTCCAGTTGGGTGCGCATGTCGTCTGTTGCGGCGAGGAGGGCGGTTTCCGTACTGTGGTTTTTTCTGAAGCCGGATTATGAGAAGTCGAGGATGTTGTGTTCTTCAATGTATGTGGCGAGTTGGCTGTTGATGGCTTTCTCAATGACTTTCGCTGGGTAAGGGAGCAGGGAGATTGGTCTGTAGTTTTTGAGGTCGGTGGGGTCCGCTGAGGGTTTCTTTAGGAGGGGGTTGACCTCTGCGTGTTTCCAGTCGTCGGGGAATGAGGCGGTCGCCAGGGAGCGGTTGATGGTGTGGTGGAGCATGGGTGCGATGGTATCGGCGGCTCTGTTGAAGATGTGGTGAGGGCAGGGGTCCGTGGGGGCCCCGGAGTGGATTGACTTCATTGTCTTCAGTGTGTCTTCGATGGTGAGGGCTGTCCAGTCATCAATCGCTGGTTTCCGGGTGTCGGGGGTGGTTCGTGAGGGTTCAGTGTGTTGGTTGTCTTTGTCGAAGTTGTCGTAGATGCTCTTGATTTTGTGGTGGAAAAAGGTGCTGAGTTTGTCGCAGAGGTCTTGTGAGGGAGGGATGTCAGTAGACTCGCTGGTGGGTTGGGCGAACTCCTTGATGATGATGAAGAGTTCCTTGCTGTTGTGTGCGTGGGTGGAGATTCTGTCTTCAATCGCTTTTTTCCTCGTTTCTCTGATGAGTTGATGGTGGGCGTTGGTGGCGGTTCTGAAGTTGTTGTGGGCTTCTGTGGATTTGGTGTTTCTCCAGGCCTTTTCGAGGCGGCGGCATGTGCGCCTGGACTCTCGAAGTTCGGTGGTAAACCATCTGGCTTTCTTGGCACGGGTATTGTTGTTTTTCTTGAGGGGGGCTATGGTGTTGGTGCTGTCCGAGATCCATCTATGCAGGGTTCGAGCTGCGGTGTTGGGGTCGTCGTTTTCCGCAATGGTTGGGGTGGAGTTGTTGAGTGAGGAGGTGAGCTGGTCGTTGGTGATTTTGGTCCAGTTTCTTTCTGGAAGCAGGTGCTGGTGTCTGTGGATGGTGTGTGTTCTGAAGGTGAAGTGGACGCAACGATAGTCGGTCCATGGGAGTTCGGTGGTGTGGCTGAAGGTGATGGAGTTTCCTGTAGTGAAGAGGGGGTTGAGGGTGTGTCCTGCTGAGTGCGTGGGCTCTTTCACGATCTGGCAGAGTCCAATGTTGTGGAGGTTGTCCAGGAGGCATGTGGTGTTGGGGTCCAGTTGATTGTCGAGGTGGAAGTTGAGGTCTCCCAGCAGGGTGTAGTTAGTGGATGCGATGGCCTGCGGGGAGATAATGTCCGTGATGGAGTTGGCGAAGGGTCCGCGGGGTCCAGGGGGTCGAAAGATGAGGGTTCCTCGGAGGGCGGCGGTGGGGCTGGCCAGTATCTTGAAGTGAAGGTGTTCCATCAGTTTTGTGGACTCGTCAGGGAGTGTGCTCAGGCGGAGGCTGGATTTGTGGACGATGGCGATTCCTCCTCCTGGGTGGGTGGGGTGGTCCTTCCTGGAGATCTTGTATCCTTGGGGGATGGCGATGGCGATGTCCGGTCCCGAGGTGGTGTTGGTCCAGGTTTCGATGAAGAATGCTACGTCCGGGGTGGTGCTGTCGAGGAGGTCCCAGATTTCTGTGGCGTGTTTGTGGAGGGATCGGACGTTGAGGAGGATGCATTGCAGGGTCTTCGGTTCGGTTGTGTTCTTGGGGGCGGGTTGTGCTGGATCTGTGTTCTTGGCGGTGCTGCAGGTGTGCCGGCAGCGGTGACAGCTGAAGGGTCCATGGGTGTCGGCTGGTGATGCTAGCTTGCAGTTGTTGTTGCAGCCTAGGTTGAGTGCGTGGAGTGCTGCTGGGTCGTCGCGTTGGCGGGGCGGAGGTCCAGGGTTCCTGGTGCTGGTCGCGGACGGGTCGGGGACGGGCGCAGACGTTCTTGCCTTTGACGCGCCTTCGGTGCACCAGTGGCCGCCATTAAGTAGGGGTCGGGGAGGGCTGGACAGCTGGGAGGCGGGAGCGGGGAGAGGAGATTGATTGGGCCGGTCGCGCTGGGGGGGGGGGGAGGGGCCGCGGGGGCAGCAGCGGCGGGGAAAGGTAAAGGGAGGAAAGAAGGGATAAAGAAAAAAGGGAAAATAAGCAGAAATAAGGCACAAAAGAGCAGAGATGCAGAAAAGGGCAGAAAGGTGAAAGATGGAAAGGGTAGAAAAACGAGTGAAAACGAGTGAAGGAGCAGAGGGAGAGATAGGGAAAATGGGCAGAAATAAGGCACAAAAGAGCAGAGGTGCAGAAAGGTGAAAGATGGAAAGGGTAGAAAAACGAGTGAAGGAGCAGAGGGAGAGAAAGGGAAAATGGGCAGAAATAACGCACAAAAGAGCAGCGATGCAGAAAGGTGAAAGATAGAAAGGATAGAAAAACGAGTGAAGGAGCAGAGTGAGAGAAAGGAGACAGAGGTCCACTCTACAGGTAAGATTGCGAATCTTGTTAAAACCATTTCAGTGATTTATTAGGAACATTCAATTTGATTTTCAAGATCATTTACCTTATTCACGAGTGTGATTCTTGTTCAGTAGAAATTCTATGCATGCTTTCTCTAGCTCATTACCATATTCACGAGTGCGATTCCTTTTCTATAGTAGTTCCATGAATGTTTTTGGGAACACTTTTAAGTCACATAAAATAAGGAAATATAAGACACTGATTGTTTAGGTGATTGAAAACCTAGTCATAGAAAGACCTAAACCAAATTCTGCTGCTTATGCCTTTGAGCAGTTGATACTGAAGTGAATTATTATCGCCACAATATAGCGGATCTAAGAAAGGTCAACTAAGAGTCTGATTGTCTGAATAAACGCAAGCCACGAAGCTCTTAAGCTAGTTTCTGATTGAAGGACAGAATCTGATGTCCTAATTTACGTCTTTGTGCGAAGGAAAGTGCGTGTATTTTTGTTTGCGAGTAACTTTTCCTTTTCAGATCTCCTTCCCAGCTGTTCCCTTCTTAATTCCCTTTCCCCCGCTTAATCACTTCAATACTCTGTGTAATCATTACAATCAGAGTTGGAGGTATTGAGAGGTGGGCCCCTTATATCATCACTCCAGACCCTGAGGAAGAAGCAACCTGACAGAATAGTGAGCCCACGAATAATATTCCTCCCGGTCTGAGAGTTTTGACATTATGGCCACCATGGATGATTTAATGAGGGTTATTGTTCAGATGCAAACAGATTTAACTGAAGCTAGGAATGCCACTGCAATGCTCTCTGATAAAGTAGATAGGATACAGCGATTAAGTACTCCGCTTCCTCCTCTCCGTTCTCTGCAGCATACAGACAGAGAAATGACGCTGTTGGGGCAGCCGTCCGGACCAATCGGTGCTGGCTGCGGTGGAGGGGAGGGAGGTTGCCTGCAGCCTTCCTGTTGACGAGAGCCCAGACCACGTCAGACGCATTCAAAATCCTGGACGGCAGGAGTCGGAAGTCTGCAGTCTCGGGAGTCAGCGCGGGAAGCCAAGGTAAGTTTTATATAATATTTTATTATGTATTATTAGCGCATATCGCAGACTTACATGACCATTGCGCGCTGCAGAATCTATTGCCGCATTGCTGTTTTAAAATTAATCTACTTTACTGCGCGCTCGCGCTGTCGATCTTGGCGCTAGGCGCTACCTCTCTCATACCGTGTTATTAGTACCACTCTTACCCGCACTATAATTGTGACCTCATTCCGCACTTTGCGGGAATTCGAGTGCTTCAGGGCACCTTAGGGCTCCTGGGGACATCGCGCTGCGGTGTTGGTAGCCGCCACCTTGGGTGAGTGAGGGAACCAGGTAGTGCCGAATTGCTGGCGCCATCTTGGTTGGGGGGCTAGTGATCGCACTACAGGACTCTTGCGTCAGGAAGTGCATAAAAGCAGAACTTCCCCATTGACAGGTCAGACTTACATGACCATTGCGCGCTGCAGAATCTATTGCCGCATTGCTGTTTTAATTATTTTAAAATTAATCTACTTTACTGCGCGCTCGCGCTGTCGATCTTGGCGCTAGGCGCTACCTCTCTCATAGCGTGTTATTAGTACCACTCTTACCCGCACTATAATTGTGACCTCATTCCGCACTTTGCGGGAATTCGAGCGCTTCAGGGCACCTTAGGGCTCCTGGGGACATCGTGCTGCGGTGTTGGTAGCCGCCATCTTGGGTGAGTGAGGGAACCAGGGAGTGCCAAATTGCTGGCGCCATCTTGGTTGGGGGGCTAGTGATCGCACTACAGGACTCTTGCGTATACGGCTATATATGATGGACGCCCTAAAGCGCGCAGCGTAGGCGCGCAGCGGGCGCGCCAGAGGTAAGCCCGTTTGCGCCCGTTCGCGCACAGGACGCGCCGGGCGCCGGAAGTTCTGCCTCTCGGAACCAAGATGTGACTTCTTACTCTTATTCCCGCGATGAACTTTTACGCCTTAATCTCGGTTCACTCAGTAACCGAAAGTATAATATCACCAGTAAGCACCCAGTTGCCTTGTCCTGTGGCTTGTTGAATGTGAGATCTCTCATCAAACACTGTGAAGAAATTGCGTTACTTATCGAGTCTTACCATCTAGACGTACTCTTCATGACAGAGACTTGGACAACACCGACTAGCTCGGTGGAACTGGGGACAGCTTGTCCCACTGGCTTCAAAATAAGGTATAATCCAAGGGTGGGAGCCAGAGGAGGTGGAACTGGATTAATTTTTAGGCAGACTCTTGACGTCTCCCAGCTTATCATCAAGGCAATCGCTGGGTGCGAAACTTTGGGTTTCTCCATCAAGGACCAAGGAGGCGTGCTATTCACGGATCTACTATGTTATAGACCCCCGGCTAGCTCGTTATCTGCTGTACCTGAGCTCATAGACTTAATATACGATCTCTCCCACTCCCACACAAAGTTGATGGTGTTAGGGGATTTCAATCTTTGGTCAGAGGGATCGACCAAGAAGGCCTATGTAGAGCTGGTCCAAGCTTGTCATAATATTGAGCTACAACAACTGGTACTCTCCAAAACCCATTCAAAGGGCCATATTCTTGATCTACTTTTTGCTGACGCTTGTCGAACGGCTATACGTGACGTCCTGCCTCAGTGTTGGACGGATCACGCCCTTGTCCAGTTCTCCCTCTCGTGCACTAGTGCTCCATTAAAGAAAGGGAGTGTCGGGGGCACTAGAATGGGGAGACAATGGTCTAGACTCCTCAAACAAACGATCTTGCCCTCTCTGCTGCCAGATGGCTTTGTATTGGGAGCGAATGTGGACGTAAGTTACGAGACTCTCTGTCAGCGAATCTCGGCTTCTCTGGACTCTTTGGCCCCGCTGCGAAAAATCAAAGATAGGACTAATCTTGCTATGCCATGGTACTCGGAAGAACTTCGGCAGCTCAAGCTCCAATGTAAACAGGCTGAGCGGACCTGCAGGAAACAGTACCTGGAATCACATAGAGTCCTCTTCAAACAAGCACTGGCGTCCTATGAAATCCAGATCAAGCTTGCCAAAGCTAGATTCTTAGAAGAATCTTTGATGGCAGCTGTAAATAAATCTCAGGCCTTATTTAAGATCGTAAAGGACCTGGCCCATCCTGGCTGTACCAAAAATGTCATCCCGGCCTCTCAAGCTCTCTGTGATTCGCTAGCACAGGCCTTTGAGGATAAGATTGCCAACATCTTAAACAATCTTCCCTCGTCAACTGGCCGTGCTGTGCAAGATTCCATCTCGTTTGAGAATAGGAAGGAGTGTACTTAATCAGGTGAGCTGAGCAACTTTCCTCTACCATCTTTTGAGGACTTCTGCTCTTTGGCTGACGGGGTGTCCTCTGGCTCACCTTCTGATCCTCTTCCACCCAAATTCTGGAAACTTTTTTGTGAAGAGCTGTTTCCCCCACTTTTTTCCATCTGTCGCCAGTCTCTCACTTCAGCACGGGTTCCAGATTGCTGGAAATTGGCGGTGGTCTCCCCACTGCTTAAAAAGGAGAATCTGGACCCCACATGCCCAGCCAACTTTAGGCCCATCTCTCTCTTGCCATTCCCAATTAAAATTCTAGAGAAACTGGCCACAAAACATCTCTCCAACTTTCTTGAGACTACTGATTGTTTGGATGTGGCTCAGTTTGGGTTTAGACCGGCACATGGGACAGAGTCGGCATTGGTGACTGTTCTCGATGACCTTCGAACGCGTGCCGACCAGGGTCGAGCAGCCTTTTTAGTGCTGCTCGACATGTCGGACGCGTTCGACACGGTCAGCCATGCAATCCTGATCAGGAGACTGACGGAGGCTGGGGTGTCGGGCTTGGCCCTTGAATAGCTCGTGTCATATCTCGATCAAAGGCACCAGGTAGTTGCCCTGCCACCCTTTAAATCCAACATCAGGAGGGTTGGTCAGGGAGTACCCCAGGGCTCGGCAATCAGCCCCATTCTTTTCAATCTTTACCTCCGTCCCCTGATCACGCTGATTAAATCTTTTGGCATAACAGTCACCAACTACGCCGATGACACCCAACTTATCTTCTTGTTTGAGGGTAAGGACGGGGTGTCACAGGAGGTCTTCCATCGATGCATGAGCACCACAGCAGAATGGCTGGGTAACAACTCCCTACAATTTAACAGCTCGAAAACCGAGGTGCTAAATTGCTCTATGGATCGGACCCCCAGACCCCTACCACAGGGTTTTTGGCCTCCTGATTTCCAAGGTACTAGTCTGCCTGCCGAATCCATTCGGAATTTGGGGGTAATGTTTAGTTCCGACTTACAGCTGGACACATCAGTGAACAAAACGGTGGCCACTTGTATGGCATTACTTGGATCATTGCGAAAGATTCTACCCTTGCTCCCGGTACAGGCCAGACCAGAGGTAGTGCGGAGCATAATTTTAAGTCGTCTCGACTACTGCAACGCACTGCTGCTGGGGGCACCAGTTACTCTGCTAGGAAAACTCCAACGAGTACAGAATTTTGCTGCCAAACTGGCACTCTCGCGACGCCGCCTGGACTCTTCTGCCAAGGCACTTAGGGACCTCCATTGGTTGCCAATCTCTCAACGGGTGAACTTCAAAGCTTTGTGTTTTTGCTTTTAGGGCTCTACACGGACAAGGCCCGTCTCCTCTGCAGGATCTTTTCTCATGGTACATCCCTCCAAGACCACTCCGGTCAGCCTCGGCTTACTTGGTGGTAGTACCCAAGTTTCTGAGGTCCCGGATGGGTGGTCGGTCCTTCAGGTTTACCGCAGCGCGGCTGTGGAATTCTCTACCGCTAGGCCTGAGGGGCCTGGAAGATTTTTCTTCCTTTAAAAAAGCATTAAAGACCCATCTGTTCCCCAGAACAATGTAAATAGATTGGAAGCTGGAAACATCATGTATTGTGTCATAACAGTCTAAGCGCCAGGATGCCCGTCGGGTGACAGTTATAGCGCTATAAAAGAACGCCTATACATACATACATACATACATACATATCGCATGTAAATTATACTTAAGTATTTAAATGTTACCTGTCTCTGCCGGCTTCGGAGTGAGGGGGATTTCGTTAAGGAGGCGGGTTTCAGAGGGGTGAAGAAGAAGCTCTCTAGTCTGGGGGTTGAGGTGGTTTGTGTTGTGCCACGCGCCGGGACTCCTTTACCCTGTCACCCGGGATGCTCAGCTCATGCATGCCTCCTTGTGCGCCGGCTCGGGTCCGTCGGCAGTGGCGTGTAGGTGCTTGGTGCTTCTATGGATGCTCTGAGCTCTTCTTGCGGCTGCGTTTGGCAACCCGTGCCTCACTGTGATGGGGCAGGTGGGACTGCGATATCGCCGTGCCACCTGCCCTTGCTCTGGGAAGAGATGGTCCTGTGCAGTGAGAGCGCTCACGCCTGATTCTTGGTTTCCCGTTCCGACTTCCTTCCCATGTGGTGAGTGCCATTGTGCATGTGCATACATAATAATTAAAAATGAAAACAATATAACATCGAATAAACTCTGAAGACTGTACATTGTTGGCACGTTCCTTGGGTTGCCTTATATAAGGGCCTCTGTGACTGTGTGTAAATGAGTTGTAACATGTAACCCAATTCAGCCGAAAATACAGTCATGCTTTGCATTCTGTATAAAAGTTCCGAGTAAATAAAGTGCGAGTTTTTCTCATCCGTTTGTGGCAGTAGTTTGTATGTTTGTTTCCATCTCTCATAGTCATAGTGCCAGTAAGCAGGCACAAACGCGTGTCTCGTTAATTCACTGACACAAGAGAACTGGCGTTCCCCTGCACACCGAACAAGTAGGGACATCAGTGGAGTGACTGGCTGTAGTATCTTATGTTGTATTTATCTATGCTTGTTTTTCCCTCTGTCACTAAGTTCTAGATCTCCGGTGTTCTCTGTGGTTCAGCTGCGCTGAGTATTCCACTAAGGACAGTTGGTTTTCTATGCCTCTACCTGACGACAGATGGTCCTGTTCTCCGCTTGGGTTTTCAGCTTCTACAATTAAACCAACATTTAAATCCACCCCGCTTCTACTCTTTACTACATCTATTTTTGGCGACGGGTGCTGAACAACCCACACGGACCCACTACTTCAAAACAAAAATCGGCAAGCAACAGTGTGTTTATCAACAGGAAACACCTTCACCTCATAATTGCAGCATCGACGATCTATTTACCGCTCAGAGGAGGAACTCGTCTTTTATCTGCTTTCATCGATTTTCGTCGTTAAGCGCCATTTCATCCTCTCCTCCAAGCCTGGTGGCGTTCCTCCTTCCGAGACTGTAACCAAGTTGCGGTATGCCGCGCATGCTGTTTGCGAGTGCCTGTGCTCAATTTGCGAGTGGAGAACTGGATTTATTAAATTGTTTTTGGTCGCACTTGGTGTCATATGCGCTGGAACGCAAAGTTGTGAGATGCGTTCCAGCAGCTGAAAAATCAACGTGATTCACGCGCTGTCATCTGCGTAACTGTGACGTTTGCGTTTCAGCCTGAAGCGCATCGTCCATTTGATGTCATCACGTTAACTGTGCCACGCTTGAAGCGCATCAGCTGTCCTGTGACACGTTTGTGTTCTACCGAACAGACACTTTACTACGTCACAAAGGGACAATACATTCTTGTTCAGGAGAGGAAATTTCACGAAGTCAATGTAATTATAAAAGAACACTTGGACAATGCTCTGACCTCACAAAGCTACTTCACAAAGCTTATAAAAAAAAAAAGCATTCAAGAATTCTGAGTTAAGTCAGGCTTGCCTGAAATAATCTATGTCGTCATAAGAGACATTATCAATACAGAGTTGACAATATTTTTCATTTTTTTTCCCACTCTCTTCACTAGCACTATCTTGCATTTGGCTTGTATATTTCCTACAACTTTGTTCTCACTTTTAATAATTTGTGGATTCTCTCGTTATGTCCTTGCAAGGAGTTCTACCACCTGCTCCTTTCTTAGAAACGCCTGGAGATCCACCTATTAAGTGGCGCAAATGGTTCGACGGATTTGAAACCTACATTGGCGCTATTGGTGCGTCGAGATATCGTGCAGAAAGGAAGAAGTACATCCTGTTACATTCTCTTGGATTTGAAGGCAGAGAAATTTACAAACATCTTTCAGAATTAGTACTAGCTGAAGGAGAGATTCTGGATGAATATCAACAGACATTAAAAAAACTCGAAACAAGATTTGATGTGCAACCCAGTATAGTGGTTCTGCGGCATAATTTTTTTTAAACGCACACAAAACACAGGAGAAGATGTAGACAATTTCATAACAGCACTAAGAAGGCTTGCTTCGGACTGTTAGTTTGAACATTTTGCAGACCAATTAGTAAGGGATCAGTTCATAGCAAAATGTACTGATAGAGCAATTAAACAAAAACTATCATCCTTGGGCAATCCTACTCTAGAAGAAACGATTAGAGTAGCGAAAAGCATTGAGACGTCACAAATTTCTGTGAAAGAGTTAGAAGAAAAGAAGAATGAGGCTGTCACATCAGTAAAGTTAAAAGAGACAAAACCTCCTTTCAATAAGTATGGCGAAGCACAGCAGTCTTTTGATAAGCAAAATTCTTTTTTTAGTAGAACGAACATTTGTTTTCGTTGTGGTAACAGACCACATGGTCAAAATGGGAAGTGTCCTGCGAAATTTGTCACCTGTAAAATTTGCAATAGGGTGGGACACTTTGCCAAAGTGTGTCAGACGGGGAAGAACAAAACGTTTCAAAAGTCTAATCCTGTGAAGTGTGTGGTTGATGCTGATGCCTTCCAAACGGAAGAAGAGTATGTAACCAAAGATCTATGTAACATGGTCTTGTTGTAAGAGATGATGGGGTCATTACTGGTGATCCCGAGTTGTGTGTTGACCCATACGTTAATGTACAAGTTGGCGATCGTGTGTTAAACCTATTAGTCGATTCTGGTGCACGCATTTCAATGATCACTCTTGATCTTTTTCGTACGACATGGCCCAACAAAGTGCTACTCCCTCCTGATAGGAAAGCAGTTTCATATGAGGAACGTGAGATTACCGTAGCAGGATATTTCGAAGAAATTTTAGAATTTAAGGGAAGGAAAATTTTTGGGAAGGTTTACGTGGCCGAAAAGGGACTAAATATTTTAGGCTGGTTCCACCAAGGCCTATTCGGCATGCAACTCAGGCCTGGTACGAAAAATCAAGTAGTTGCTGTGAGAGACAGTCCAGAACTCGAAGAACTGATCAATGAATTTCCTCATGTTTTTTCAGGGGAGTTGGAAAGGATAAATAATTTTCAGCATAAAATAATTTTGAAGGAGGGTGCCTGTCCTGTAAAACATAAACTTAGAAATGTACCTTTCAGCATTAGGCAAGATCTGGAAAAAGAGTTAGAAACTTTGCGTGATAAGGGAATCATTGAACCAGTGGAGTCCTCCCTGTGGTTGTCTCCATTGGTTGTCGCTAGAAAGCAGAATGGTGAACTGAGGGTTTGTGTGGACTTACGCTGCCTTAATAAGGAAATCTGGGTCGATTCGTTTCCCCTTCCTAACATTAACGAGTTGTTAGCTAGTTTGAAGGATGCTAAGTTCTTCTCAAAGTTGGATTTAGCATCCGCATATCACCAAATCGAACTCACACCTGAGTCCAGGCCCCTCACTGCCTTTGTGTCACCCTTCGGAACCTTTCAGTATGTGCGCATGCCGTTTGGGCTTGCCTCAGCGGCGTCCGTATTCCAAAGGGTCATGACAGAGATACTGAAGGGCATTGATGGCTTGTCAGTTTTTCAAAATGATGTACTTATACATGCTCCTGACAAGAACACTCATGACGCTATTCTGAAAGAAGTTTTATCTAGGTTTCAAGAAATTGGAGTAGTGCTACGCCGAGACAAATGTGTCTTTTCCACCAGTGAAGTGGATTATTTGGGGCATATGATAAATCAAAAGGGAATCCTTCCAAAGTCTAGTCTAGTAGATTCTATCACCAAAGCCAAAGCCCCCTCTGATAAGAGTGATTTGAAATCCTTTCTAGGATTATGTGAGTTTTACTCTAAATTTATAAAGGATTTTGCAACCAAGCTCAGACCATTGACACGTATGTTAATGAGAGGTGTTCCCTTTGAGTGGAACAATGAATGTGAAGAGATTTTTGTGTGGGCGAAACAACAATTAAGTTCTCCTACTGTTTTAAAGCATTTTGACCCTTCTTTAATGTGTACGCTTACTGTCGATGCCAGCAATGTGGGGTTGGGAGCTGTCCTTTCACAGAACAAGGATGGTAATTTCAATACGCTGGGTTTTGCATTGAGAGTTTTGTCTACTGCCGAAATGAAATATTCTGTCATCGAAAAGGAATTACTAGCTTGCTGGTGGGCTGTAATGAAGTTCAGGAACTTTCTATGGGGAAAGAAATTTTGCATTAGAACTGACCACAAACCCCTTGTCTTTATCCTTAGTGGAAAGAATGTGAGAGGATTCACACCTAGAATTGCACGTTTGTCCTCCAAGTTGCTTCAGTTTGACTTTCTTGTGGAATATATTCCTGGGAACAAGAACGGGTGTGCTGCTTTCCTTTCCCGTTCTTCTGACACGATTGATAAGGATTTTGGTATGGATGAAGAAGATAAAGACCAATATTTGGTTGCTTCTATTGATCTTCCACAGTTGTGTGCGGTGTCTGAGGATGAGTGGAGGCAGGCTCTACTTTTAGACGTGACCTTGCAGAAGGTGGTCACCTTTATTAAGAATGGTTGGCCTAAGGAAAGAAATCTTTTTTTTTTTTTTTTTTTTGGTGTTCAAACTGCTTTATTGATAAGAGTACACAAGGATACACAGCTTGAGGTGCCTACAACCCGGAGGCCGGCAACAGTAGTAGAGCAACATTACACAGCCTGATAGCCGGTATCCCGGGGGCCCGGCGGCATTTCACAAGAATAAAGCTTATCACAGCGCTATCCGGTGGAGCGGGCCAAGGAAGGATGTGCTGCAGTCGAACAGGTTTTGTGTGAGCAAGAAGAGAATCTCACTCCTAGTTTTTGTAACGAGTAGAACCAGAACCAAGAAATAGGAAAAAAAAAAAAAAAAGGGAACCCCAACTCCCCAACGAGGTTACGTGTATGTGGTGATGTATTACCGTGCGACAACAATGCATGGTAGTGGTGTAGTGCGGTGGCCCAGCTAGGCGCCAGTGTGCGGGGGCGATGAATGTCCCAGGCTCAGGGATCTAGGCCAATGGTAGTCCGTGGGGTGACAGTGTAGAGTTCCTAGTGGGATGCAGGACAGTACTCTCCGGAAGGAGGGGGGGGGGGGGCGCCCTGTGAGGGGGGGGGGGCGCCCTGTGACGTGTCTGTAGGGGAAGATAGTCACTGGAAGGGGAGGCAAGGGAGGTAGTGCAGTGGAGGCCAGTGCCGCCCACTCCACGAGGAGACTGCAGGGGCATAGGGGCCTCTCAAATGGAGGAAAACGGCATGTATCTGCCCTAGCCAGTTATCAATAAGGTAATCAAAAGTATTAATGTGATTGGGAAGCGATGAGTGCATCGCCTGACAGTGTATCATCATCCGAGCGTTTGAGCAGGTAGTGTACCAGCGGGTCCCAAACGTTCCTAGGCCTACTCGTGAGGGGTAGCAATTCAGAAAAGGTGGTGTGCTGATCCTGGCAATATGTTAGGTCGGTTAGCCAGTCTTTGAACTTGGGCGCTCTGCCCCTGCTCCAGCGGCAAGCGACACGTCGCTTGGCTAGGTGGAATGCTATGTCGACGAATTTCCTGCGTCCCTTAGGTATGTGCATTGTGTATCCAAGGATGGCCACCAGAGGGTCCAAAGGAATCTCCTCCTCCACCATCTGTGCAACAGCATCGATGACCTGTCGCCAGTAGTCAGCAACCCGGGGGCAGGACCATGCTAAGTGGAGAAAGTCAGCGTGTTCTGCGCGACATCGTTCACAGCGGTCACTATCGGCCAGCCCGAATCTATACTTCCGGACCGGTGTGTAGTAGACCCTCTGCAGGTATTTATAATGAATTATTTTCAACCTGCAGCTGGCAGAAATGCGGGAAGTCAATGTACAGCAGTACTTCCATTGGTCGTCCGAGACTTCGGCGTCAAGTTCCGCTGACCAGTGCTGTCTGGCAGCAGAGACCGGTAGGGGGGCAGCTCCGCGACATTGACGGTAGAGCCCAGAGACCAAATGGGCCCCATCTTGTGATTCTAGGAGGTAGTGTAGCGGCGGTAAGGTCGCAGGTTCAGCGGGGTAATCCGGAAGGGTATCCCGCATCCCCGCGCGCAAACGAATATAGTAAAATAGCTCAAGGGGCGTGTGGGTTTGCGATTTGAAGAAAAGATCCGCTGTTTTGAAAATGCCATTGTGGAACAGGTCACCCCATAAGGTGACATGGAGCCTGCTACAGAGCCGACGAAACCCTAGTTCCGATAGCAAGGCAAGCTGTGGGTGATAGGTCAGAGGAAGTTTAGGAGAGTAGGGCAGCACACAGAGGAGCCGCCGGGCAATGCGTCGCCACGCGTCTAGTGTGCAGGAGATCGAGGTATTCGCTGTAGGGATGGAAGCCTCGGGACAGTGTATCAGACCGTTCAGTGGGAGTGGGTGTGCTATCCAATCCTCCACTGCTATGTGAGGCATGAAGGGGGTAGGAGTCATCCAGTGGTAGGCAAAATGTGCCTGTGCGCACAGGTAATACGCCTCGAAATCAGGGATGTCGAAGCCGCCTTGGTCATAAGGAAGGGTCAACGTGGACCATTTTAGTCGGGGAGATTTGCCACCCCAAAAAAGTCTGCGCAGTTCGGCGCGGAGCGTCCTGAAGAAAAAAGCGCCTGGGTAATAAGGGATATTTAGGAAAAAGTACAGAAAGCGGGGCAATATCACCATTTTTATGAGGGAGGCTCTGCCAGCCATGGAGAGTGGCATCGTGATCCATCTGTCGACGGAGGCGGTCAATTTGGTTATGGCCACTCCATAATTGGAGCGAAGTGTCTCATCCTTATCTCGTGCCACACGGATCCCCAAGTAGCGAAGATCGTCTGGGCACCACACCAACGGGTAATCCAGTGGGAAAGCACGCTCCGCATCGGTAAGGGGAAAAAATTGTGATTTGGACCAGTTTATATGAACACCTGATAGTCCACCGAAAAGGACGAATTCACGGAGTAGGGGGTTAAGGTGTAGCTCCGGGAACTTGACATACAGTGTGATGTCATCCGCATAGAGAGACACATCAATTTGCCTCTGCAAGCATTGAACCGCTCCCTCTCGGTGCAATTGGCGCAGGCGGCATGCTAGTGGTTCGACCGCGATGGCGAACAATAGGGGTGAGAGCGGGCACCCCTGGCGGGTGCCTCTCGTGAGACTGATAGGTGACGATAGCTTCCCATTGATCAGTACTCTCGCTGTGGGGTCCGTGTAGAGGAGGCGCACCCAGTCCAAGAACAGCTTAGGGAACCCCATGCGTCCCAGGACCGAGAAGAGGTAGGGCCACTCGACACAGTCGAACGAGCGAAGCAGAGAGAAAAGGGTGCGCAGATTATGGGACGTGGATCTTCCTGCTACGAAGCCAGATTGGTCAGGCAGGATGATTCTAGTCATCAGCAATGACAGTCTTGTGGCGAGAACTTTGGCAAGGATCTTCACATCACAATTTAGAAGGGAGAGCGGACGGTAAGAGTCACAGGAAGTAGGGTCCTTGCCAGGTTTCAGAAGGGAGGTGATAACCACTTCGCGCATAGACCGGGGCAACCTTCCGTCATCTAACGATTCAGTGAAGGCTTCGCTAAGCACAGGTGCCATAATATCAATATAAGCTTTGTAGAATTCGGCTGGGATGCCGTCGAGCCCTGGGGCCTTCCCATTCTGTAGGGACATGATAGCCTTGCGAACTTCCTCAAGTTCAAAAGGCGCCGCCAGGAACTCCCTGTCGCCATCACTAAGCCAGCACAGTGCTACGTCGTTCATATAATCAGCGTATGGAGCATCGGCCTCTGCCTTGGAAGTATATAGTGTTGAATAATGCGTCGTGAATGCAGTCAGTATCTCATCCGATTCTCTAGTGACAGTGCCAGTCCCATCAGTAAGCTCTAATATGTTGTTGTGTTCCCGTGGCGTGCGTGTGAGCGAGGCTAGCACCTTACCAGGCCTATCCCCCTCACAGTACTTCCTGGCCACCCAGTGTTTACCCCGGTATTTCGCCTCTCTGGCAGCCTCCTCCTCATACTTGGATAGTGTGTCCCTAAAGGTCATCTGTAGGTGTGGGTCATCCCTCGCCACCATTTGGAGCTCTAGTGTCCGCAGCTCACTTTCCAATGTGGTAATGGTACGCAGAATATCCCGCAGGACCCCGTGGCTCTTAGAAATGCAGAAGCCCCTGATAGTGACTTTGAAAGCCTCCCATATGCACTCCACTGACTCTACTGAGCCCTTGTTTCTAGGGAAGAAGTCCCTGATCTCCTCACCCAACTCAGTGCGAAACAGCTCATCAAGGAGCGTGTCTGGGCTCAGCCTCCACTGCGGTCTTGGATCATCCCACCCAGGAGTGCGGAACTGCAGTCTAACAGGGCTGTGATCCGAATAGGTTCTAGGTAAATGGTCGACTTCTAACAGTTCCCTAGTGACGCCCCGGGTCACCAAAAAATAATCCAAGCGCGCCCATGTCCCGGTGTGATGTGTGAAGTGCGTGCCCTCCCGCCCGTGGGGATGAAGCTGTCGCCAGGCGTCAAACAGCCCACCCTCCTCCATCACTCCCTCCAAAACCTCCCTAGCTCGGGGCTTGTAAGAGTTAACACCATCCGCCCTATCTAATGAGGGCACCAGGGCCAGATTAAAATCACCTCCCCAGATGACATGTCTCGCCCCAATTGAAGCAATTTTGCCCCACAACGTGGAAAAAAAAACAGGCGAGTCAACATTCGGTGCATACATCGAGACAAATAGATAGGTATCATGTCCCACTCTCCCCCACATCAAAACATATCTCCCCTCTTTGTCCGCCATCTCCCCCATGTGAAGGAAAGGTACATCACGGGCGATAAGAATCGCCACACCCCTGGCATAAGTCGAATAGGAAGAAAAAACGCGGGTTCCCGCCCATTTCAGTCCAAACGGGGCGTCCCTGCGCACAGGCATGTGTGTCTCTTGCAGCAGGGCTACTTGTATATGATGTCTTTTCAAGTAGGCGATAACATTCCTGCATTTCCGAGCATCGTTCAACCCCCGAACATTCCATGAAAGACATGTTAATCTCGCAGTCAAGTTCACAACAGCCATGAGCCCATCGATATTAAAGAAGAAGGCGCCCAATCGGGCCAGAGCATGGAGTCACATCCGCACCAGAGGCGCCAAGCCCTACACCACACCAGTAGATATATACACAGTTTATGCGATGGTAACCTCATAAAGTCCAAACCCCCCCCACCCACCCCAGCATCCCAAACATGCCAGCAGCCATGAAATCCCCGAAAACTGCCCCCCCTCAACCCCCACCCCCCCAACTTCAGAGCGGCAAATAGCCAAACATGCAATAGATCAGTGGGGAATACCCAATAAGGGCTCATCTGAAGGTGCGCGCTGCCACTATCCGGCCCGTAGCTCCAGTCTGTACCGCCCTTGGTGGAGGCTAGGGCCGAGAGAGTGGTCCTTGGTATACGTTACCACTGGGGGTGCGATGTCCAGTAAGTCCGATTCTCGTGTTTCTGCCCATCTCCCAACGATGAGTCAGCGCCAACCAGCAAGGAAGTACAATGTTGTCGTAGGTCGAAGTCCATGTAGGCAGTTAATCCTCTTGGCGTTCAGGAGGCAGATCATCATTCTCTAGGTCATTCTCAGGCGCCTGGTCGTCCCTGCGTGCCCTCCGGATGGATTTAAAGTAATCCTCGGCTTTCTGCGGGTTGGTGAAGAAGCGTTGTTTGCCCTGATGAGTGATCCTCAGCTTTGCCGGATACAAAAGTGCGTAGTCTATCTGGGCTTCCCGCAGTTTCTTTTTTATGGGAAGGAAGTTGCGACGCTCATCCTGAACCATCGGTGTAAAATCAGGATAGATTGAGAAGGTGATGCCCTCATACCTCAGCAATCTCTGTGTCCGGGCTGCTCGAAGAGCCGTGTCGCGGTCTCGGTAATTCAGAAGCCGAGCAATTATGGGTCTCGGTGGCAGGCCAGGCTGGGGCATAGGTGCCAGTGATCGATGAGCTCTCTCCACTATAAACTGGGACGAGAAGGCTTCCTCCCCGATAGAGCCCTTGAGCAACTTCTCCACATAGAGCTCCATCCTGCCCGTGGCAGTGGATTCCGGCACATTGGTAATGCGGATGTTGTTGCGGCGGCTTCGCGCTTCCAAGTCCTCATTCTTTGCTGCAATTATGCGGAGGAGGTTATCCATTCTCGCCAACTGTGTCGCGTGGGTCGTGGCGGTGTCGGTGTTGTCGGAGATTCTTTGTTCCGCCGTCGTCAGGCGTTCCTCATGACGGTCCACTTTATGGACCAACGCGTCCAGCCGGGCCGTGACTCCGTCCACCTTTTCCACCACGGTAGCGAATCCCTGCCGCATTTCCTGTAGTAGGTTTGTAATGTCCGCAGAAGGGGCATCAGGTGGGGCAGGCTGCGGGGGCGGCTCGCTGGGTCCCGGGCGCATCTGCGTCGATGTGTGGCCTTTGCGTGAGCTATCAAAGCTCAGCTTGGGCTGACGAGTGTCAGGACGCCCCATGGCGGTGCCCCCAAGCAGGCAAGGAGACAGATATCTCGGCAATGGTAGTAGTGGCCGATCGGACGTCCAGCAGCTAGTCGCCCGCCAGGAGTGTCTCAGGGCTGGACTCCAGCAGCAACACACAGTATGTGCAGTGTCACCAGTAGCGCCACATGGTCAGTAACTGGACGATGGTAACCGCCGCCCGCCTTGCCCCCAGCCGCAGCCCCAGGTACCTGCCAGGCAATGCGTGCGTCGAAGCACCGGTCCACGAGTCCAGCCTCTGGAGCAATGTCAGGGAGCACGCCTTATCAACCGCTATCAGGTGCTATGCAGTCCACCAGGCAGCACCGTGAAGGAAGGGCTGTAGGAAGGTACATCCTGACTATGGTTGCCTCCAACTTTTTGCCCTGTGTTTTAGCTGGTTTTGGACATAGTCGACCTGGGACCCTGCCAATCAGGACCCCAGGCCTACTGCTCTCTCTTTAAAATGGATTCCATGCACCCTAGGTGCATTTCCAATTGGTACTGGGCCACCCTATCAGACCCTGTAACCCAGGGCAAGGGTGTACCCAGGGCCGCCAGGGGCTGCAGCATGTATTATGCCACCCCTGGCTGGCCTCCTAAATTTGACACAACTGGCTGCATGACAGCTGGGGCAAAGTCGTGTAATCACCCTTTGCTTTAGGTATAGTAGCTCTATATCTAACCATACAATGGACACCCGAGTTCCTATCAGTCACTCCTATGGCAGGCCTTGACAATCCTGAAGGCAGAGTGCGTGGGCTCGTGTGAACTAGGCTCTGGCCCGAGCCGAGCCCGGTTGCAGCTTGCGGAATCAAGATCCAATGGCTGTTCCATGATAACGCGTACCACATCGGTAACTTCGGTGTCGCGTTATCAAGACATGTCGAGTAAGGTGTCATACGAATCGGGATGCTGCCCTCTCACCAACTCTGGCGACGAGGTTAGCGTTCCGCCCTTCTAGAGGGACACGACATGTACGTAACTGTGAACCCCGGTTAAAGTTAACTAAAGCCTCAGCTCCACAAAATGGATGCTGCCACCACAGACACGAGTCTGACCTCCTGCTGCTGGGAGTCCTTCCAGCGAGGAGAGCTTGGACAAAGGGTTTCCTGTCGAGGGCGGTGTTCGCACCGTCCCAGACAGGGTTTGTGTATTCTGGGTAGGTAGGGCTTTTGCGAGAAGGTGACTGCGGAGTGGCACCCCGGTGCTCACTACGCATCTGCCGGTCAGAACCAGTTCCAGGGGCGCCAGCCCTGGCCTGGGGAAAGTCCGGCAGGGGAGAGGGGTGTAACTACCCCCCTTCCTGGTCCCACCCTTAGGGCAGGACCTAGTCATGTACCCACCCCTTTCTTTAGGATAAAGACCGGAGCGGGGACCCTTCCAAATTAGATCATCTTTGAATCAAGAATACTTTCTACGAAAGGACTTCGAGACTCTTCTCAAGATTTCTCCCTTGTGACTAAGGAGTAGTCACCCTGCATCAGCGGGCACCATCTAAGAACTCTGCGGTTTGCTGCAAGTCCTTCCTCAAGGATCCGACGGCCCAGCTCGACGAGAACCGGCTTCCCTGGCACCTCTGACCTCTACCCACGTCATCAGCTCAGCTGTGATCTGTGGGTGCGACGAGACCTCGAGGGACCGGCCATCATCAGAACCTGCACGCTCTTAACCAGCACGACCATCGAAGCAATTCTCTGGTGAGTGCTCTGGGGTCCGAGAAGCCCCGACCCTGAGCCGCTCCAGCACCGAAGTGCAGTCTCCCAGCATCTCCACGATCTGCGTGGGGCCCTTCTGCTCGCTGCTCAGCACGTTGTCTGGTCACTAGCCGCTGGCTTGTGCCCTTCCTTGACGACGACCGACAAACAACTCTGCTGGTCTGGTTGCTCCAGATCGGCCCTTGCTCCCTTTTCCGAGAGGAGCACCCCGGGCCCTCCTGGTCCACTCAAGACGCCATCTTAGGCCCACCACGTGGCCCTGAGATCTGCCAAGGCTTGTTGCCCCATCCTGGGCCCAGCGACGCCGACAGCATCATCCTTCGTGGGACAGCTCGCACCTCCACCGTGGTCGCCGACAACGCCTCCTGGTCCGTGAGACTGCAGAGCCTAGCGTCGCCCACTCACCTGGTCGAGGTGACGGCCAACCGGTGCCTTCCTGGTACCCTCTGACTACTGGCTAGTAGTACGAACTTGGTCCCCTCTGCTTTCAGGTATCAACGATCTCTGATCCAGGCTTGGATCTCTACGAACTATTCATCACTGGTCGCCGGCCAGCAACTCTTTTTCTTCCGGCTCCTGGCTCGTCAGCGAAGACCCCGACGCCTGTAAGACTTGTGCAGCCGCAGCCCTCGTGGCTAGGTAACTCGGCATTTCGGTGCCTGCATAGCCTCTTTACTCTAGGGTCCTGAGTCCCTCGCTTCCGACTTGCCTTATCGGGTCCGCCCGAGACCTTAAACTTTCCGTGTCCTCGGACACTTGTTTTAATTGTGCACTTGAAATATTTTCCTAAGAGATTTGGTTTGTGCTTAGTACCCTGTCCTCATAAAGAGTACAGGGCTGTTGTGATTCTTAATAAATATACTGTTTATTTTCATAACACTTGTGTGGTGTCCTTTCACTTGGTGTTCAAGGGGTATGTGATGGTATAACAGCTGGCTTAACACGCCCTCTCGAGTCTTTAGCCTTAGACTGCTCGTATCCACGCTACTAGGATAGCTGGTCTATAGGTTGACTTACAACCAAACACCATAAGGGTCGTTGGAACGATACATAGCGGTCGCTAGAATAGCGAACGTTGCATATCGGGCCAACTTCTCACAAGGGCAGTCAGGCCTTCCGACTGTGGTCGTCTGCGCTGCCAATATTCGGAGGCTCCGTGGCGTCCTTTGGGCGAGTAGTGCTGGCAGTGGCAAGGGGACTCCACGCAATCACAGTAGCCCCGTCTCCTGGTCGCTGAAGCCGGCGGTCAAGGCCGGCGGGCAGAGTCGCGCAGTCCCGGGTCAGTGGCGGCGCCGGGGACAGGCACGGCCGCTGGTAAGGCCGAGGCAGCAGGCGACCCAGTGAAAGCAGATCGTGTGCTGTGCCAGTAGAGCTGTGTCCAGGAGGGGATCGAGCGTAGGATTATTGGTGCCTCTCACCCTCTCGACCTACACAGCAGTCCGGCTCGGAGAGGTGAGGCAGGCAAGGGGGCTGTGTGGCCTGGTCGCCTCGTGGCAGGCCTCGGGGTCGCGTAGCTGCAGCGGCCGGGCTTCCTCCCCAGTGAGCTCCAGGGCAGGCGACGGGCAATCTTCAGGAGTCTGTATCTCCGGCGCCGAGGCTCGCAGCCGCCCCAAACTTTGACCGAGTGTAGGGAGCACACTCGTAATGCAGGAACCGGGCTTCTGGGGGTAACACGGCACCCCGTGGCAGCGGATCAGTGGAGGATTAATGTCCAAGGAGCGGGAGCTGCAGGACTAGGCAGCCATTCCGCAAGCGCGCCCTCTAGCGCCCCCCCAGGAAAGAAATCTTGCCTTTGATCTCAAAACGTTTCTACAAGTTGCAGATGAGCTTACGATTGAGAGTGGTTTGGTTTTAAGAGATGACAAGTTGGTTCCTCCACTGGTTCTGAGAGACAGGTTGATTAAATGTGCGCATGAAGGCCATTTAGGGGCAACCTTGACTAAGAGAAGAGTACGTCTTTCTTTCTGGTGGCCATACATGGATCGAGAGATTGATGAGTTTGTTAAGGGTTGCGTTATCTGCTCTAGCTGTGATAAAGTTGTGAAATTGCGTACCCAGCCCTTGTCCCCCATTGAGTTGCCTTCTGCACCGTGGGTGAAGCTTGGGTTGGATATCGTTGGGCCTTTCAACGCGCTTGATTCTTCTTCTAGGTTTGCAGTGGTCCTTATGGGTTATTTCTCCAAATGGCCCGAGGTTAAGTTTTTCAGGGAAGTCACTGCTAGAACTGTTGTTGACTTCCTTCGTGATGTCTTTTTGAAGGAAGGGTTTCCTGAGTTTCTAGTTACGGACAATGGTACTCAATTTGTTTCGTGGGAAGTTGAGGATTATTATACAAGTGTAGCATCAAGCACCTGAAGAGTTCCTTATATCATCCGGAAACTAATGGCCTTGTAGAACGTATGAACAAAGTTTTAGGGGAGTGCATACAGTGGGCTCTTAAGAATGGTTGTGTTGTCAGTAGCTCCGTGAGGAGCATGTTGTGGTTTTACAGGACTACGCCTCATTCCACCACTGGCGTCTCACCGTTTGAGTTATTACGCGGCCGGAAAGCTTCTACTTTGTCTTGTCCGGGTTGGATGTCCAGGTGGGTGAAAGGTGGATGTTGGAATGATGATGTTGTGAGATCTAAGGTAGAATCCGTTCAATCTAAACAAAAGGCGTATTTTGATAAGAGGAAGAATGTGAAGGTGATTGATTTGGTCCCTGGAGATTATGTCTCCATTAAGAAACCTGTTCACGTCAAAAAGGGGTTTTCTAAATTTAGTTCTCCTGTTGAAGTGTGTGATGTCAGAGGGAATTCTGTTAAACTGGTTAATGGGAATTGGTGGAAGAGCCGGTTGGTGAAATGTTCTTTGCCTGGTGAACCTGGTAATTCCTCTGCTGTGGCGAATTCCTCTGCTGTCAGTCATAACCAAGATTGTACGGGACAATCGGTCCTGAGGCGCAGTTTACGTACTAGGGCTGTTCCTCATAGATTCAGAGTTTAAGTTCTCTCATTTCCGTAGATTTAGAGTTAAGTTACTTTTCTGTGCTTTTCTGTTTCTTCTTTCCTTCATCTGTTTCCCTTCTCTGTTTCCGCCTTCTTGTTTATCCTTCTTTCCTTTTCCTTTTCCTGCTCACTCTTCCTTGTGTTTAAACTACTTTCTAAAGGGAAGACATATGTAGTATCTTATGTTGTATTTATCTATGCTTGTTGTTCCCTCTGTCACTAAGTTCTAGATCTCCGGTGTTCTCTGTGGTTCAGCTGCGCTGAGTATTCCACTAAGGACAGTTGGTTTTCTATACCTCTACCTGACGACAGATGGTCCTGTTCTCCGCTTGGGTTTTCAGCTTCTACAATTAAACCAACATTTAAATCCACCCCGCTTCTACTCTTTACTACACTGGCCTCTGACTAGACACGAACTTGTCAGCACCAGCACCTTCGTCACTCGCCTGATTCACACAGTTTAGCTCAGTCATGCTGGTGCCAAATTGTATATTTGGGAGTGAGAGGATAAGGAGGGGCTGACGATCGACGGAGTGTTAAAAACAGTATCTGCGATAGGTTAAACATTAATTAAAATAAGTTTAAATGGCGTCACTGGAGTCAATTGAGAGGGCTGCTACGGTTTGCACGGCGAGCACGTTATGTGAACAGCTCCGTGTGAGTGTACCTCCGACCCAGCAAGAACTCCCTCAGTTCGGAGTGACACTGGACCAACAGGGCAATTGGAGCCACTGGGGGTTGAGTCATGTGTTATTTATTGATAAATTCACTCGGAATACGTGGAACAGCCAGGGTCGGACTAGCACAGCAAATACATCTGGGCATTAAAATGAAAATGGCCCTCATTAGCGAGTTTCAGCTGAAAAAAAAAGGATCCCACATTTTCAAATCTGGGCAGTTTTCATCGCGTAAATTTAGCCTGTATATGTATTTGCAAGGTATGGAATATACAATGCATTGGTGCCCGCTGCAGGCAAAATTTGCTGTAATACCTGTTTTGTGTTTTCATTCTATTTGAAGCTACGCCTCTAACCCTGCATGATGGTTTCACAAAATGAATATTTTCTAAAATATGTGATCACTTTATGAACATGCTGAGTTCACTTTCACATAGCGCGCTGCATTAGTTTTGATGTGGAGTTGGTTTCTATTCTTTGTATGGTACTGTGTGGTGTTTGTTCTTGTATTTTTTTCTCCACCGCCAATTTTACGCCACACCAATTTCAAATGTCACCAGCCGCCGCTGGTGACTCTGTCCGCAGATCGCAAACTATTACAGCTACGACAAGGGAATAGAGACCTTATTTCCTATTTGTCACATTTCAATAGGTTAATTGCAGAAACCTTGTGGCCTGAAGAAAAGAGGGCAGCACTCTTTTATCAAGGGTTAAAAGATGATCTGAAAGACGTTCTTGCGCAAATCGATCCTCAACCAACTACTTGTTCAGAGTTAGTCAATCTAACTTTACGTCTGGATCATAGACTGTCCGAAAGAAGAACTGACAGGAAAAAATATGATAAATCAAGTTGGAAGTTCGACAGTAAACCCAGAAATCAACTTAGTAGTTCAGAAACAACTACAGAACCAATGGAAATCGGGACTCTTAGGCAACCATTATCTAAAGATGAAAAAGATAATAGACGTAAAAATGGCCAGTGTCTTTATTGTGGTGGAAAGGGACATTTCGTGAAAGATTGCACAATAAAACCTAAAGGTAAGACTGTGAGTGCTAACAAGTCTGTGGCTGTGACTACAACTGAGCAAACGTCGGGAAACTATTGTGCCCAAGATGTTTAGAAGGGGATCTCTTGGGAACCATCGCCTTCCCTTCAATAAATTCCTGTGTATCCAACTACAAATCTCACTTCCGTTTGGCAGTGCAAATTCAGTTGACTTCAAAAATATACCAAATGGAAGTCCTAATAGACTCAGGCGCAACAGGGAATTACGTAGATTTTGAAACAACTCAACGGTTACAAATTGCTTGTGAGAAAAAGGTCACTCCAGAAATTGTGCAAGCAGTAGATGGCAAAATGTTGTCTGGAGGCCCTGTTACCATGCAAACCTCTAAAATTCAGATGTTCTGCATAGATACAAATAACCAACAGCATAAAGAGGAAGTTCATTTCGATGTAATCTAAGCCCCACAATATGGCTTTATTTTAGGAATGCCTTGGCTTTGCTTGCATAACCCTTTAATAGATTGGCAAAAAAGGGAACTTGTTTTTCTTTCTCAATATTGTCACTCCACATGTTTAACACCTTGGGTGCTTGAGAGATTCCCCTCCTGTGCTGCATTTCCTGAATCCCCATTGTTCATGACGAGCTCAGCTCGTCATGAGCACAGCTCAACCGTGCCTCATGACGAGCTGAGCTCGTCATGAGCAGCGAAGGGGTTAAAGACCAAAGAATCTACAACGGGACAAATTGCAACCACGGAAGAGAAAGAAACCGTGCTACCAACTCCCTATGAGGAATTTAAAGAAGTCTTCAGTGAAGCAAAAGCAGCGACCCTCCCTCCTCATTGGTCATACGACTGTCAAATTGATCTTGTGCCTGGTTCATGTGTGCCTAACTGTCGGATATATGCATTATCAGAAAAAGAACCAACATTTGAGACAATATCTTGATCAGTACTTGGTAAACGGATTTATACGCCCATCTAAGTCACCTGCGGCCTCTCCGGTGTTTTTTTATTCCTAAGGCAAATGGGGAATTAAGAACTTGTATTGATTTATAGAGCATTGAATAAGATCACAATAAAGAACAAGTACCCCCTTCCATTGATCCCAGTTCTTTTGGACCAGGTGAAGAACGCTGTGATATGCACCAAATTAGATCTTCGAGGTGCGTATCATTTGGTGCGCATTCGTAATGGTGACGAATGGAAAACGGCGTCTAAAACCAGATATGGGGGGGCGTGGCCAAGATGGCGGAGTGAGCGGACGTGTCTCCGAGAGCTCCCACCGCCGGCCGTCTTTATAGCCCCATTGCAGCGCTTCAATCCCCCATCAGTGGGCCACGTCGGAGAGCGCTTACAGTCGGAAGAGGTCTGCACCTGGAGGAGAGAACCGAACGACGCTGGGGCCACCCGGAACAGAGGGAGAAGTGCCGCTGTGAGCGAGGCCGGGTTGGGCCTAGCAGAGAGGAGCCGCAGGGCGTGGCCTTGGGCCCCGGTGAGGCAGTCCGACTGGGTGGCGCCAGACTACGCGAGAGCCGACTCCGGAGCGGAGGGTCCGGCCCGCGCGTTGACAGCGCGAGGCCCCTGGGACGACACTGTCCGGGGGCTACTGCGGACCCGCGAACACACTGTTGCGGTGGTAGCGGCAGAGACAGATCTCTGACGGCGGACGGGCTGGCGGCCAGGCGAAGTGGGCCCGACCGCGGAGCACGGCGGACGGAACACAGAACCCGAGCCCCAGGGACTGAGGTGAGGAGCAGCGGGGAGGAATCGTACCCGAGTGGTGGCTGAGAGTGTCGGCGCGTCGACCAGGCCCAGAGGGTTTCGGAAGCGCTGAGGTAGAGCCCACAGGGGGAATCGAACGGAAGCGCCTGATTCGCACTGGAGTTTGCTTCCGCCATTTTGAGCCACTCGCTGGTCGGAGCTGCCCCTTGTGTGGCATCCTAGAAGCCCTACTAGGCCCCAAGACAGCGAGCAGAACACGGAGGCGCTCGGTGGGCAAATAGAGGCCAGTTCCCGGACAGTAGCAACCGGACACCAGTGACTGGTGTCCTGGTCCAGCTGCGGACACCCTGGGGTTTGGGCAGTGACAGAGTGTAGTCTCCTCGGCACCGGAGCGGGGAAAGGCGGGCTCCTGGCGCAGCCCTAGGTGAGCTCCCCTGAATACCGGACCGACCCGTCGAACTTTCTTGCACCCTCGTTGCCGGAACCCACGCCGTCAAGCAGCACTGGTGGTGTCCGGGCCGGGGAGGCCCTGAGTGACATGTCCTCGGGGAGAATCCAGAAGGACAGGACTATTAAGGATCTATTCACTCCCAGCACAATGGGGAAGCGGACGGACACCGCCACATCCAGCCAACGGACCGGCACAGAAAAGAAGACCAGGGACTCTCCACCCTCTGGAAAGGCGGACATTGAGGAGACTATCACAAAGACCTTTCTAGAATCCCTTTTCGCTGGCCTGCGAGAGGACATCCACGCGTTGAAGAGGGAACTACAGGAGGAAATACGGGAAGTCCGACGCGACACTGACGCCATAGGAGAAAGAGTGGCGGACCTAGAGACCAAATGCGATGGGCGAGATGTAGAAATAGAGGCGCTGCGGCAAGTAATAGTCCGTATTCACGACCAACAGGTGGACCTCCAGTCTCACGCCGAGGACCTGGAGAACCGCTCCCGGCGGCACAACATCAGGATTCGGGGAGTGAAGCAGGCTCCCGACACAGACGACCTCTTCCATTTCACCCAAGGCCTCTTCAACCACATCCTGGGCCGACCAGCGGACTCAACGCTTCGGTTGGACAGGGCCCATAGGACGAGCCCGCCCAGGGCAGCCTCGTCCCAACCGGCCCACATCATGGTCTGCGTGCAGGACTTCCGAACGAAGGAGGAGATCCTTAGCAAAGCGCGCCAGATGGGAAACATCTCATATGGTGCCCACTCGCCGACTCTATATCAGGACCTCGCCTCCATCACCCTGGAGAAACGACGGTCATTCCGACCGATCACGGCAGAACTGCGACGCGACATCCCATATAGCTGGGGTCACCCCTTTCGCCTGGTGTTTAAGCTGGACAACAAGGTTCACCAGTTGCGGTCTTTCAGGGATGCATGCAAATTGCTAGGCCTCGAGGAACCGACGGAGGATGACGATCAGCCTGGAGGGGTTAGCAAATGGCACGGACGGCCCTGGGCAGTGGAAACAGCAACGGCGACGACGAAGACCGAGGCGCCCGGCCTCGCAAGAGATCAAAGATGGTCACCGTGCTGCGGTAGAAACCGTAGCGCTGGGACTGGCAACCTCCGACAGCGGATAACTTACGATGAGGTGGCACGAGGGCTTTTGATGAGACAGTGGGGATTGGGGCCGACTGAGTCGGCGGCGGGGGCGGAGGTATTGGACTCCGACACATTCCCCCGAAGGTGTCCCAACCTCCTCGTCTACAACTATGGACGTTGGACAGGACTATTTTTGGTATTCTTCAAGTTGGGGAAAGGGGAGAGAGGGTGGTCTCCTTGGCAGGTGGAGGGGTGGGGAGAGACTGTTTTGCTTCTTTGGCCAGTCAGGAAAAGGGAGTTTCTGGACTGGGAGAGACCTTTCCCATTCATCTCTGGATGAAGGACTATCAATGTTGGCATCTTGGGATTGCCGGGGGGTGGGGGGTGTAGGAGAGTAGGGTCTGCAATCCTATGATCACCCAGATTTTTTGCTTTTGTTTCACTGGTTTACGACTTTCTCTGGCTGTGGGCCTGCCAATCAGACCCACAGCCTGGCTGTTCTCTTTCTAAATTACGATATGTACCCTAGGTGCATTTACCAATTGGTACTGGGCCACCTATCAGACCCTGTAACTCAGGGCATAGGTGTACCCAGGGCCGCCAGGGACTGCAGCATGTATTATGCCACCCCTGGCTGGCCTCCTAAATTTGACACAACTGGCTGCACGACAGCTGGGGCGAAGTCGTGTAATCACCCTTCGTTGTAGGTATAGTAGTTCTATATCTAACCATACAATGGACACCCGAGTTCCTATCAGTCACTCCTATGGCAGGCCTTGACAATCCTGAAGGCAGAGTGCGTGGGCTCATGTGAACTAGGTTCTGGCCCGAGCCGAGCCCGGTTGCAGCTTGCGGAATCAAGACCCAATGGCTGTTCCATGATAACGCGTACCACATCGGTAACTTCGGTGTCGCGTTATCAAGGCATGTCGAGTAAGGTGTCATACGAATCGGGGTGCTGCCCTCTCACCAATTCTGGCGACGAGGTTAGCTTTCCGCCCTTCTAGAGGGACACGACATGTACGTAACTGTGAACCCCGGTTAAAGTTAACTAAAGCCTCAGCTCCACAAAATGGATGCTGCCACCACAGACACGAGTCTGACCTCCTGCTGCTGGGAGTCCTTCCAGCGAGGAGCGCCTGGACAAAGGGTTTCCTGTCGAGGGCGGTGTTCGCACCGTCCCAGACAGGGTTTGTGTATTCTGGGTAGGTAGGGCTTTTGCGAGAAGGTGACTGCGGAGTGGCACCCCGGTGCTCACTACGCATCTGCCGGTCAGAACCAGTTCCAGGGGCGACAGCCCTGGCCTGGGGAAAGTCCGGCAGGGGAGAGGGGTGTAACTACCCCCCTTCCTGGTCCCACCCTTAGGGCAGGACCTAGTCATGAACCCACCCCTTTCTTTAGAATAAAGGCCGGAGCGGGGACCCTTTCAAATTAGATCATCTTTGAATCAAGAATACTTTCTACGAAAGGACTTCGAGACTCTTCCCAAGATTTCTCCCTTGTGACTAAGGGGTAGTCACCCTGCATCAGCGGGCACCATCTAAGAACTCTGCGGTTTGCTGCAAGTCCTTCCTCAAGGAATCCGACGGCCCAGCTCGACGAGAACCGGCTTCCCTGGCACCTCTGACCTCTACCCACGTCATCAGCTCAGCTGTGATCTGTGGGTGCGACGAGACCTCGAGGGACCGGCCATCATCAGAACCTGCACGCTCTTAACCAGCACGACCATCGAAGCAATTCTCTGGTGAGTGCTCTGGGGTCCGAGAAGCCCCGACCCTGAGCAGCTCCAACACCGAAGTGCAGCCTCCCAGCATCTCCACGATCTGCGTGGGGCCCTTCTGTTCGCTGCTCAGCACGTTGTCTGGTCACTAGCCGCTGGCTTGTGCCCTTCCTTGACGACCTCCGACAACCAACACTGCTGGTCTGGTTGCTCCAGACTGGCCCTTGCTTCCATCTTTGCGAGAAGCATCCCGGACCCTCCTGGTCCCCTCAAGACGCCATCTTAGGCCCACCACGTGGCCCTGAGATCTGCCAAGGCTTGTTGCCCCAATCCTGGGCCCAGCGACGCCGACAGCATCATCCTTCGTGGGACAGCTCGCACCTCCATCCTGGTCGCCGACAACGCCTCCTGGTCCGTGAGACTGCAGAGCCTAGCGTCGCCCACTCACCTAGTCGAGGTGACGGCCAACCGGTGCCTTCCTGGTACCCTCTGACTACTGGCTAGTAGTACGAACTTGGTCCCCTCTGCTTTCAGGTGTCATCGATCTCTGATCCAGGCTTGGATCTCTACGAACTATTCATCACTGGTCGCCGGCCAGCAACTCCTTTCTTCCGGCTCCTGGCTCGTCAGCGAAGACCCCGACGCCTGTAAGACTTGTGCAGCCGCAGCCCTCGTGGCTAGGTAACTCGGCATTTCGGTGCCTGCATAGCCTCTTTACTCTAGGGTCCCGAGTCCCTCGCTTCCGACTTGCCTTATCGGGTCCGCCCGAGACCACTAAACTTTCCGTGTCCTCGGACACTTGTTTTAATTGTGCACTTGAAGTATTTTCCTAAGAGATTTGGTTTGTGCTAAGTACCCTGTCCTCATAAAGAGTACAGGGCTGTTGTGATTAAAATAAATAACTGTTTATTTTCATAACACTTGTGTGGTGTCCTTTCACTTGGTGTTCAAGGGGTATACGTGGTATAACAGCTGGCTTAACACGCCCTCTCGAGTCTTTAGCCTTAGACTGCTCGTATCCACGCTACTAGGATAGCTGGTCTATAGGTTGACTTACAACCAATCACCATAAGGGTCGTTTGGAACGATACATAGCGGTCGCTAGAATAGCGAACGCTGCATATCGGGCCAACTTCTCACATTGGTGAGCAGCGGTTGGGATTTGAGCTTGCTGTTGTTTTACCACACGTATCCTAAGAATATCTTGTTGAAAGATCACATAAGTACTGTTAGTACATATAACTAAAGCTTAGAATACTCTGAGTTCTACTGAACCAGCTGTTGTAGCTCCTCAAGGCTTAGCACACCTTGGCTGCAACTCTTAGCAAGGGATCAGTAGGTAAACACATAGTGTAGGTAGGTGCATCACTTACACCACACTAGAAACAGTATGTCGGACAAAGGAGGAAACTCGGAGTCTCCCCTTGTGTCAGTTGACCCTCCACAGGTCATCCCTTCAAGATATACTGTGCTGAGCTTCAAGGAGTTAAGACAGGTGTGTCACTCCAGGAAGATCAAGTAGGGGTCTAACCCCACAACGTCCTTTCTGATTGGTCTCTTGGAGACTTATGATGCCAGAAAAGCTGAGTCCCTTCCCAGCTCTTCTAATCCAGAAGGAGACATGCCTCCCCTCGAGGGAACCAGGGACGATCCTGACCTCATCCACCTCGCAACTGAGAACGAAGATGTGGAGGATGATGAGGATGAGGATCTCTCTGGGGATGAGGCAGATAAGGGACAGGTAGAAGTCGGCAGACTAAGCAGGTCCAACTTAAGCAGACATGATAGTGGTACTGGGGGACCCCCAGGGCTACTATCGGGTCAGCTTAACATTGGGAATGGACGAGCCAGATCTGTCACGAGACTCTGGCAGATCCCTTCAAACCAATGGCTCTCACAACTCTTCTCAAAGAGGGATGACGTCCCCTCAGAGGAGAGTGTACGAAGCTAAAGAAAGGGCAGCTAATCTGAGGATCGAAAGGGAAGAACTTGCCCTGGCCAAAGAAAAGCTCGCCTTTGCTAGAGAGCAACAGTTGAGTGGGGCAGCTTAACATTGGGAATGGACGAGCCAGATCTCTGTCACGAGACTCTGGCAGATCCCTTCAAACCAATGGCTCTCACAACTCTTCTCAAAGAGGGATGACGTCCCCTCAGAGGAGAGTGTACGAAGCTAAAGAAAGGGCAGCTAATCTGAGGATCGAAAGGGAAGAACTTGCCCTGGCCAAAGAAAAGCTCGCCTTTGCTAGAGAGCAACAGTTGAGTGGGGCAGTCCCCACTGGTGGCAGCATTGTACCTAGCAATAGGGAAAGGAGTTTTGATACGAAACACCTGGGTAAGATAGTGCCCCCCTTTAAACAAGGGGACGACATCCACAAATGGATTACTGCTTTGGGGAGAGCCTGCACTGTGCAGGGTGTTCCCCCGAGTCAGTGGGCAGCTATCTTGTGGCTCTCCTTTGAAGGTAAAGGTAGAGACAAGCTCCTCACCACCAGGGTAGAGGATGCTAATAATTACCACGTCTTGAAGAGTACACTGGTTGAAGGGTTTGGCCTAACCACGGAGCAGTACAGGGTGCTGTTCCGGGATACCCAGAAAACGCAGTCTCAAGATTGGTCTGACTTTGTCGATTGTGCCACTAAGGCTTTTGAGGGCTGGTTGCTGGGCAGTAAGGTTACTGATTACGCAGGATTGTATAATTTGATGATGAGAGAACAAATTTTAAACAATTGTCAGAACCAGTTGTTGCATCAGCATCTTGTCGACTCGGATCTGACCTCTCCCCAAGAATTGGGAAAGAAGGCAGACAGATGGGTTCGAACAAGAGTTAAACAGAACCAGGGCCAGAATCAAGGTGGTCAGAAGAAAGCAGACCAGAAGGGTAAAGATTCTAAGGGGGAACAAAATGACCAGAAGTCTTCGACAGGTCCCCAACAACCCAAAGAGGGTGGGGGTCAGGCTCCCCAAAAGAAGAAAGAAGGCCAATCTAAAAGGTGGTGCCAATACTGCAAAAGTAAATCTCACTGGTTTAGTGAGTGCACCAAGAAAGGAGGAGGGCAGACTCCTGCCACTGCAGTCCCTAAGGCACCTGTGCCCCCTAGTACAGTCAGCAGTGGTAGTGCACCTCCCAAGGGTTTAGTAGGGTTAACCCTGGGTTCTGAGGGGCGTGACAACTTAGTTGGTACACTCACTCAGGCTGTCCTTGTCAGTACAGGGGATGTGGATATATCCCCTGACGTAAGCCCCAATACTTTGGGCAAATACAGACAGACACCTTTTATAAATGGAAAAATGGCTCAGGCCTATAGGGACACTTGTGCCAGTGTCACCATGGTGACACCTAACTTTGTGGACCCTGGACAGATCATGCCAGGTACAGAATTCCTGGTGACCAATGCAAGCAATGTCACTACCAATCACAGTATGGCAATTGTAGCTTTCTCCTGGGGAGGGGTAACTGGCCAAAAGAAGGTTGTAGTTAGTTCAGACCTCCCAGTGGATTGTTTGTTGGGCAATGATTTGGAGTCATCACAATGGTCAGAAGTGGAGCACCGGACTCACATGGAAATGTTAGGCTTGCCAGCACATGTGTTCGCTGTGACCAGGTCACAGGTCAGAAAATGCCCCACTGAACAGGTGCTGGATCCTGGAACAACGGACCAGACACCTCCCAAGAAGAAGAGCGGTAGGGTTAAGGCTGCGCCTTCCCCCTTGCCCCAGGTCGTGGATCAAGTCTCAGAGGAGGCTGACCTACAGGAATTGAGGGAAACTGAGCCTAGAGAGTTCGAACTTGATCAAGTTGAATTCTTGGGTTCAGGGGGACCCTCAAGGGAGGACCTGGGGAAGGACCAGTTAGACTGCCCTTCTCTTGAACCCCTCAGACAGCAGGCTGCTGCTGAGGCTGCTGGGAACGCCACAGGTACCCACAAGGTATACTGGGAAGATGGACTCCTGTACACTGAGTCAAGAGACCCCAAGCCTGGCATGACCAGGAGGCTGGTTGTACCCTTGTCTCAGCGAGGTTTCCTACTTACCTTGGCCCACGAGATTCCCTTAGCAGGCCACTTAGGCCAGACGAAGACGTGGGACAGGCTTGTCTCGCACTTTCACTGGCCTCACATGAACGAAGATACCAAGGAGTTTTGCCGCTCCTGTGTCACTTGCCAAGCCAATGGTAAGTCAGGTGGCACGACAAAGGCCCCCCTTATACCAATGCCAGTGGTGGGGGTGCCCTTTGAAAGGGTGGGGATCGACATCGTCGGTCCCATGGAACCACCAACAGCCTCAGGGCACAAGTTTATACTGGTGGTAGTGGATCATGCCACCAGGTATCCTGAAGCTATTCCCCTTAGGACCACTACAGCACCTGTTGTGGCAAGAGCCCTAGTTGGAGTATTCTCCAGAGTGGGCTTCCCTAAGGAGGTCGTCTCCGACAGAGGTGCAAACTTTATGTCGAGCTACTTAACTGCTATGTGGAAGGAATTTGGTGTCAACTACAAGTTCACTACACCCTATCATCCACAATGCAATGGGCTTGTGGAGAGATTCAACAGGACCCTAAAAGGGATGATTCATGGACTACCGGAAAAGCTTCGGCGTAGATGGGACGTCCTGATCCCCTGCCTTTTGTTCGCGTACAGAGAGGTCCCACAGAAGGGGGTTGGCTACAGCCCTTTTGAACTTCTGTACGGGCATCCTGTAAGAGGACCCCTGTGTTTGGTGAAGGAAGGATGGGAGAGACCTCTCAAAAAGCCTGCAGCCAACATAGTGGACTATGTGCTTGGCCTCCGCTCGCGGATGGCCGAATACATGGAGAAGGCATCTGAAAATCTTAAGGCCAGCCAAGAACTCCAAAAAGCTTGGCATGACCAAAAGGCTGTCTTGACTGTTTACCAGCCCGGACAGAAGGTGTGGGTGTTGGAGCCAGTGGCCCCAGCAGCACTCAAGGACAAATGGTCCGGGCCCTACACCATCCTGGAGAAAAAGGGAGAGGTCACCTACCTGGTCGACCTGGGAACTCCCCGGAGCCCCCACAGGGTGCTTCATGTCAACAGGCTCAAGGCATATGTCGACAGGAAGGACATGAGTTTGCTCATGGCCCTAGATGAGGGACAGGAAGAGGAGAGTGACCCTCTCCCCGACCTGCTCACTCAGAATCCTGACGATGGATCGGTAGATGGTGTTGTCTTTTGTGGCAGCCTCTCCGAACATCAACAGAAAGACTGTAAACAGGTTCTTCAGTCTTTCAGACATATGTTTTCTCTAACACCCAGTCAGACCGATTGGTGCACCCATGAGGTTGACACTGGTGACAGCTTGCCCGTCAAGAGTAAAATCTACAGGCAGCCTGATCACGTTAGAGACTGCATCAAGAGTGAAGTGCAGAAAATGTTGGAGCTGGGAGTCATTGAACCCTCGGATAGCCCTTGGGCTAGTCCCGTAGTTCTAGTGCCGAAACCTCACACCCAGGGCGGTAAGAAAGAGATGAGGTTCTGCGTAGACTACAGGGGTCTCAATGCAGTCACTAAGACTGACGCCCACCCAATACCAAGGGCAGACGAGCTTATCGATAGATTGGCTTCGGCCAACTACTTAAGTACGTTTGACCTGACAGCTGGGTATTGGCAAATCAGGTTAGCTGAGGACGCCAAGCCTAAGACCGCATTTTCTACCCCTGGTGGGCATTATCAGTTCGTGGTGATGCCCTTTGGTCTGAAAAATGCACCTGCCACCTTCCAAAGGTTGGTGAATCAAGTCCTTACTGGGCTGGATGACTTCTGTGCGGCGTATCTAGACGATATTGCTGTCTTTAGCTCCACCTGGGAGGATCACCTGGTCCACCTGCGGAAAGTGTTAGAGGCTCTGCAAGCAGCAGGCCTCACTATCAAGGCCACCAAGTGCCAGATAGGGCAGACACAGGTTGTATACCTGGGCCACCTTGTAGGTGGAGGCCAGGTTCAGCCACTGGAGAGCAAAATACAGTCAATCAGGGACTGGGCTCCTCCAACCACCCAGACTCAGGTTCGAGCTTTCTTGGGCCTGACTGGATACTACCGGAAGTTTGTCAGGAACTATGGTTCCATCGTGACACCGTTAAACGAACTGACAAGCAAGAAAATGCCAAAAAAGGTTCAGTGGACAGCGAGCTGTCAAAAAGCATTCGATGACCTAAAGCAGGCCATGTGCACGGCGCCTATCCTTAAGAGTCCGGACTACTCCAAACCATTCATTGTCCAAACAGATGCTTCTGAGTTGGGTGTGAGAGCTGTTCTTTCTCAACTGAATTTTGATGGTCAAGACCAGCCCATTGCTTTTATAAGCAGAAGGCTGACCCCTAGAGAGAAGAATTGGTCAGCTATTGAGAGGGAGGCCTTTGCTGTGGTTTGGGCCCTGAAGAAGCTGAGGCCATACTTGTTTGGCACTCACTTCAAGATTCAGACCGACCATAAGCCCCTCTTATGGCTAAATCAGATGAAGGGTGAAAACCCCAAACTGCTTAGGTGGTCCATTTCCCTACAGGGGATGGACTTTACAGTGGAACATAGACCTGGTACTGATCATGGCAATGCCGATGGGCTCTCCAGATATTTCCACTTAGAACAAGAAGACTCACCTGGTCAAGGTTAGCTTAATGTTCCGACGTTTGGGGGGGGGGTCATGTAGGAGAGTAGGGTCTGCAATCCTATGATCACCCAGATTTTTTGCTTTTGTTTCACTGGTTTACGACTTTCTCTGGCTGTGGGCCTGCCAATCAGACCCACAGCCTGGCTGTTCTCTTTCTAAATTACGATATGTACCCTAGGTGCATTTACCAATTGGTACTGGGCCACCTTATCAGACCCTGTAACTCAGGGCATAGGTGTACCCAGGGCCGCCAGGGACTGCAGCATGTATTATGCCACCCCTGGCTGGCCTCCTAAATTTGACACAACTGGCTGCACGACAGCTGGGGCGAAGTCGTGTAATCACCCTTCGTTGTAGGTATAGTAGTTCTATATCTAACCATACAATGGACACCCGAGTTCCTATCAGTCACTCCTATGGCAGGCCTTGACAATCCTGAAGGCAGAGTGCGTGGGCTCGTGTGAACTAGGTTCTGGCCCGAGCCGAGCCCGGTTGCAGCTTGCGGAATCAAGACCCAATGGCTGTTCCATGATAACGCGTACCACATCGGTAACTTCGGTGTCGCGTTATCAAGGCATGTCGAGTAAGGTGTCATACGAATCGGGGTGCTGCCCTCTCACCAATTCTGGCGACGAGGTTAGCATTCCGCCCTTCTAGAGGGACACGACATGTACGTAACTGTGAACCCCGGTTAAAGTTAACTAAAGCCTCAGCTCCACAAAATGGATGCTGCCACCACAGACACGAGTCTGACCTCCTGCTGCTGGGAGTCCTTCCAGCGAGGAGCGCCTGGACAAAGGGTTTCCTGTCGAGGGCGGTGTTCGCACCGTCCCAGACAGGGTTTGTGTATTCTGGGTAGGTAGGGCTTTTGCGAGAAGGTGACTGCGGAGTGGCACCCCGGTGCTCACTACGCATCTGCCGGTCAGAACCAGTTCCAGGGGCGACAGCCCTGGCCTGGGGAAAGTCCGGCAGGGGAGAGGGGTGTAACTACCCCCCTTCCTGGTCCCACCCTTAGGGCAGGACCTAGTCATGAACCCACCCCTTTCTTTAGAATAAAGGCCGGAGCGGGGACCCTTCCAAATTAGATCATCTTTGAATCAAGAATACTTTCTACGAAAGGACTTCGAGACTCTTCCCAAGATTTCTCCCTTGTGACTAAGGAGTAGTCACCCTGCATCAGCGGGCACCATCTAAGAACTCTGCGGTTTGCTGCAAGTCCTTCCTCAAGGAATCCGACGGCCCAGCTCGACGAGAACCGGCTTCCCTGGCACCTCTGACCTCTACCCACGTCATCAGCTCAGCTGTGATCTGTGGGTGCGACGAGACCTCGAGGGACCGGCCATCATCAGAACCTGCACGCTCTTAACCAGCACGACCATCGAAGCAATTCTCTGGTGAGTGCTCTGGGGTCCGAGAAGCCCCGACCCTGAGCAGCTCCAACACCGAAGTGCAGCCTCCCAGCATCTCCACGATCTGCGTGGGGCCCTTCTGTTCGCTGCTCAGCACGTTGTCTGGTCACTAGCCGCTGGCTTGTGCCCTTCCTTGACGACCTCCGACAACCAACACTGCTGGTCTGGTTGCTCCAGACTGGCCCTTGCTTCCATCTTTGCGAGAAGCATCCCGGACCCTCCTGGTCCCCTCAAGACGCCATCTTAGGCCCACCACGTGGCCCTGAGATCTGCCAAGGCTTGTTGCCCCAATCCTGGGCCCAGCGACGCCGACAGCATCATCTTTCGTGGGACAGCTCGCACCTCCATCCTGGTCGCCGACAACGCCTCCTGGTCCGTGAGACTGCAGAGCCTAGCGTCGCCCACTCACCTAGTCGAGGTGACGGCCAACCGGTGCCCTCCTGGTACCCTCTGACTACTGGCTAGTAGTACGAACTTGGTCCCCTCTGCTTTCAGGTGTCATCGATCTCTGATCCAGGCTTGGATCTCTACGAACTATTCATCACTGGTCGCCAGCCAGCAACTCCTTTCTTCCGGCTCCTGGCTCGTCAGCGAAGACCCCGACGCCTGTAAGACTTGTGCAGCCGCAGCCCTCGTGGCTAGGTAACTCGGCATTTCGGTGCCTGCATAGCCTCTTTACTCTAGGGTCCCGAGTCCCTCGCTTCCGACTTGCCTTATCGGGTCCGCAGAGACCACTAAACTTTCCGTGTCCTCGGACACTTGTTTTAATTGTGCACTTGAAGTATTTTCCTAAGAGATTTGGTTTGTGCTAAGTACCCTGTCCTCATAAAGAGTACAGGGCTGTTGTGATTCTTAATAAATAACTGTTTATTTTCATAACACTTGTGTGGTGTCCTTTCACTTGGTGTTCAAGGGGTATACGTGGTATAACAGCTGGCTTAACACGCCCTCTCGAGTCTTTAGCCTTAGACTGCTCGTATCCACGCTACTAGGATAGCTGGTCTATAGGTTGACTTACAACCAATCACCATAAGGGTCGTTTGGAACGATACATAGCGGTCGCTAGAATAGCGAACGCTGCATATCGGGCCAACTTCTCACAGGGGGCTGTCAAGGGTTTTGTTCATTGTGGGGAGGGGGGTGTTGTTGGTAAGGGGGAGGAACTCCGGATACGAGTGAATGTTGGACTGAAAGGGTGTGGCGAATTGCGCAGATCTGAGGGTCCTGGGTGGCCGGGGCAGCTGCGAGACAGGGCTTGGCTGACGTTTTGGCCACTGGAAGTTTTCTCAGAGAGCGTGTGGAGTATGACTCCTTATGCCTGCGACTGAGTTGAGTGTGCTTACGTTGTATGTGCGTGGGCACAGTCCGGTTAAGCGGCGAGCGGTGCTGTCCCTGCTGGAGAATTCAAAAGCAGATATCTGTCTCCTCCAGGAAACGCATTTGCTAACTAAGGATTGTCATAGGCTTAAATCCCGTCACTTTCCGACACAACTTTTCTCATCCACGACCACAAAGACTGCTGGGGTGGCGCTCCTGGTGTCAAAGCGATTTAAGGGGAAGCAGTTACACCGGGGGACAGAGGTTAAAGGGCGACTCCTATCCTGCAGGTTCTCACTGGGTGCTCACACCTTCACGGAGATTGCGGTTTATGCGCCAAATGAGGGGCAGGAGAAGTTCTTCCACCAAGTGCTTACTGAAGCAGCGGCGGCACCTGATAGACACGTCCTGGTTGGGGGGACCACAATTTAGTTTTTCACAACCTACTTGACAGGTCAGCGCAGCGATCCACGCAGGCAGGCACTTTATCGGAGGGGGGACGGAACAGATTGTCAGAACTGGGTATGACGGACTTGTGGCGCTCCCTCCACCCGGGCGACCGGGACTACACATATTACTCCAACGCTCACAAAACCTATGCGCGCCTAGATTATTTTCTAACATCCACTTCATTTAGAGCGCTGGCGTCAAGCGTTGAGATAGGAGCGGCAGCCCTTTCCGATCATGCACCACTCACAGCGGTGTTTACCTTTCCACCAGTGGGGCGCAGTGCCCGTTGCTGGAGACTGAGGGACACGCTGCTGCACAGACAGGGGGTTGTGGCCAAGATCAAGGAAGCTATAGCTGAATACCTGGTACACAACACACCGACGGACACTTCACATGCAACACATTGGGCAGCACTCAAGGCAGTCATACGGGGCGAGTTCATTGCAATCGCGGCAGCAGAAAATGCGGAGAGGGCCCGTAAGAGAGACGAGCTCTCTGCCCACACGAAAGAATTGGAGCAGGTACACCAGAGGATAGGGGCGCCGCGGGTGTGGAAACAGTTGTGAGTGGCACGTCAACAGTTAGCAGCACTAGATCAAGATAGAGCAGAATACGCGGCACTACGGGTACGACATGCATACTACACGGGAGGTGACAGATGCGGGAGGCTGTTGGGTCGGGCACTCCGCGAACAGCAGCAGCGACACTCGGTGCACGGAGTCACAATGACGGAGGACGGAGCTATACCGCAGGCATTTAGTGACTTTTATACCACACTATACGAGGGGGCTGCTCTGGATCCAGCGGACGGGCGGCCTTCCTGGACTCGGTGTCCATACCGGCTTTATCGACGGAACAATTAGAACTCCTTGACAGGGAGATCCGTCCTGAAGAAGTCATTGCCGCGATCTCCCGCCTCAAGCTGGCCGTAACGCCGGGACCGGATGGCTTCACCGCCGCCTTTTAGCCCGGCGCCATCCCAAGAGATCTGATGAGTGCCATGATCTCGGTCATTCCCAAACCGGGAAAGGACGGAACGCAATGCGGGGCCTACCGCCTTATCTCGTTACTTAACGTAGATCTGAAGCTTTACACCAGTATACTGTCGAAGCGGCTGGGCCCACTTATGCCGGGTCTGATTGATCCGGACCAGGCCGGCTTTATACCGGTGTGCCAGACGGTCGACAACACAAAAAGAGCACTCCACTTAGTGGTACGGGCCTCCAGGTTGCCGGGAGAGTTCATGATGTTGGCAATTGATGCGGAGAAGGCCTTCGATCGTGTCCAATGGCCGTACTTGGAACAGGTGCTCATCAAGGCAGGGTTAGGCGCGAGATTTCGTACGTGGGTTCTGAACTGCTATACCTTCCCCACGGCGTCGGTTCGGGTGAATGGCTGCCCATCGCCCGTATTCCCCATCGAACGCGGAACTCGGCAGGAGTGTCCGCTCTCGCCCCTGCTCTTCGCGCTGTATATGGAACCACTAGCGCAGGCCATGCGATCGCATCCGACCATTAAGGGGATTAAATTCGGGGCTTATATCCACACGATTAGCTTATACGCTGATGACGTCTTGCTTTCCTTTGCTTCCCCTGCGGCATCCCTGCCGGCCGGGGTGGCCATTCTGGATGCGTTTGCGAAGGCCTCTGGCTTTAAGGTGAACATGACGAAATCAGTAGCACTTGACCTTTCCTTGGAGGCACACACGCGGGCCTCCCTAGAAGCACAATTCCCCTTCCAATGGGCAGACGGTGCAGTCCCCTACCTGGGCATACAATTGGCGGCCACGCTACCAGAAACGGTGCGTCTCAACTACGCTAACCTTAGTCGCACTATCCGCGCGGAGGTCGGCCAGTGGCGGCACATCCCACTATCTTGGCTGGGCCGAGTGGCAGCAGTAAAGATGGCAATCCTCCCGCAAGTTTTATATGTTTTTTGGGCTAGCCCGCTCCGTCCCCCGGAGGGATGGATTCGCTGCACGCAATCGGAGCTGGCTCAGTTTGTGTGGAACGGGAAACGGCCCAGACTCAAGCTGAGGCTAGGGATGCTTCCCCGGAGAGTGGTGGGCTGAGCCTGCCGGATTTGCGTCACTATTACCAGGCGACCCAACTCAGAACCCTAGTGGAATGGAGCAAATGGGAATCGGAGCGCCATTGGTTGTTCCAGGACCAAGCGGTCGCGGGGCGTCCACTCCAGGAGGTGCCTTTCCTGCGGCGACAACACCGGCCCCCTAACCTATACGCCTCCTTCGTCACGAGGGTACCGCTAGAGGTATGTGATCGAACATGCGTCTTACACGACCTGACGACCTTCCCGTCTCCCCTCACACCCCTGTTAGAGAACCCTGACTTCGGCCCGGGTAGGGATGTCCAGGCCTTGTGCACGGTGGCTCCCAGCAGGATGCCGATGCCTCTTTCACATGTATTCAGGTGCAGGAGTAATGCCTTTTGAGGAATTCCGGAAGACCCATGACCTCCCGGAGGCTGAACGCCTTAGTTATCTACAGGTCCGACATTGGGCGCTTCAACCCCAGATCCGTGGAGACGCTACACGCAAGCTCAGTAAATATGAATACTGGCTTCTCTTGCGCACCACAGATAAGCAACTCATTTCAGACATATATCGGCTCCTCTTGGACAGATACTCGCGCGTTTATAATGCAGGACGGTCTAGATGGGAGAGGGAACCGGGGCGGACTCTGCGCAACAAAAAATGGGAGGACATTTACTACCGCGCCAGACTCTCACGAGATGCGTGAGGTTTGGCACCTCACGTGAAATGCGTGAGATTCGGTATCTCACGCGAGATGCGTGAGATTTCGGAATCTCACGCGAGATGCGTGAGGTTTGGCACCTCACCCGAGATGCGTGAGGTTTAAAACCTCACCCGAGATGCGTGAGGCTTGGTACTTCACGCGAGATGCGTGAGGTTTGGCACCTCACCCGAGATGCGTGTGGTTTGGCACCTCACCCGAGATGCGTGAGGTTTGGCACCTCACCCGAGATGCGTGAGGTTTGGCATCTCACCCGAGATGTGTGAGGTTTGGTACCTCACGCGAGATGCGTGAGGTTTAGCACCTCACCCGAGATGCGTGAGGTTCTGCACCTCACGCGAGATGAGTGAGGTTCGGCACCTCACGCGAGATGCGTGAAGATTGACCTCACGCGAGATGCGTGCGGTTTTGCAACTCACGCGAGATGCGTGGGATCGGCACCTCACGCGTGAGGTTTAGCACCTCACCCGAGATGCGTGAGGTTCTGCACCTCACACGAGATGAGTGAGGTTCGGCACCTCACGCGAGATGCGTGAGGATTGACCTCACGCGAGATGCGTGCGGTTTTGCACCTCACGCGAGATGCGTGGGGTCGGCACCTCACGCAAGATGAGTGAGGTTCGGCACCTCACGCGAGATGCGTGTGGTTCGGCACCTCACGCGAGATGCGTGTGGTTCGGCACCTCACGCGAGATGCGTGAGGTTTGGCACGGGGCGTGCCTACGATGATGTCAGCTGCCGCGCCCAGTCACCCGTGCTCACTATTCAGCGTGTTTTGGTGAAGGAGGAAGAGGATCTTGGGGCTCCGTTTCTCTGCGAGGCCAGCTTTCTTCTTTTGATTGGTGGAGAGTTCTGGGTGCCTGAAATCTGCTACAACTCTCGCTGAGCTGCAGGAGGAGTTTAGAATCTGCAGAGACTTCTCTTCTTGATGGGCTCCCGGTGAGGCTAGCTTTTGGGGGGATTACCTGTCACTAACCCAGATTCAGAAGTAGAGTCAATCCATTAATCAGGAGTTTGTTAAAGCGCAACTACTCACCCGTAAGGGTCTCAAGGCGCTAGGGGTGGGGGGGTGCAGGTTCCATTCCATCAAGGAGGGGGTCTGTCGAAGAGCCAAGTTTTGAGGTTTCTTGCGAAGATGGGGAGCGATGTTGTCTGTCTGAGGTGGAGCGGAAGGGCGTTCCATGCTTTGGCCGCGAGGAAGGAGAAGGAGCGGCCTCCCGATCTGGTCTTTCTGGTGCGGGGGACCACGGCGTAGGAGAGCTGAGCTGATCGTAGGGTCCTTTGGGGTGCCTGGAATTTGAGCCGGCTGTTCAGGTATGCTGGTCCGGTGCCGTGGAGGGCCTTGTGTGCGTGGGTGAGCATCTTAAAGGTGATTCTCGCCTCGACGGGGAGCCAGTGGAGTGTGCGCAGGAGCTGGGAGATGTGGCAGTGTTTTGGCAGGTTGAGGACCAGTCTTGCGGCGGCGTTCTGGATGTTCTGTAGCTTGCGGATGAGGTTTTTTATTCCGGCGTAGAGTGCGTTGCCGTAGTAGAGTCTGCTGGTGACCAGGGCGTGAGTGACTGTCTTTCGGTGTTCGAGGGGGATCCATTTGAAGGTCTTACGAAGGAGGCGGAGGGTGTGGAAGCAGGAAGATGAGACAGAGTTGATCTGGCGGTCCATTTTGAGCTCAGAGTCCAGGATGATTCCCAGGTTGCGTGCGTGGTGTGTGGGGGTTGGCGGGTTTCCGAGGGCGGTGGGCCACCAGGTGTCGCTCCAGGCGTCGGGGTTTGGGCCTATGATGAGTACTTCTGTTTTGTTGGTGTTTAGTTGTAGGCAGCTGTTTTTCATCCATTTGGCGATGGCTTCCATGCCTTCTCGAAAGTTGCGTCTGGCGGTGTTGGGCTCGTTGGATAGGGAGAGGATGAGCTGGGTGTCGTCTACGTATGACACAATGTTGAGTCCGTAGGTTCTGACGATGGGGGCAAGTGGAGCCATGTAGACGTTGAAGAGCGTCGGGCTGAGGGAGGAGCCCTGGGGGACTCCGCAGGTGGTAGGTGTGGGGTCTGAGAGGAAAGGGGGAGTCTGACCCGTTGCGTCCTGCCGGAGAGGAAGGAGCAGATCCAGTCGAGGGCCTTGTCCTGGATTCCTGCGTATTAGGGTGCGGTTGGAGACTGTGTCGAACGCCGCTGATAGGTCTAGGAGGATGAGGGATACTGTTTCTGCTTTGTCCAGTTGTGTGCGGATGTCGTCTGTTGCGGCAAGGAGGGCAGTTTCCGTACTGTGTTTTTTTCTGAAGCCGGATTGGGAGGAGTCGAGGATGTTGTGTTCTTCAATGAATGTGGCGAGTTGGCTGTTGATGGCTTTCTCGATGACTTTTGCTGGGAAAGGTAGCAGGGAGATGGGTCTGTAGTTTTTGAGGTCGGTGGGGTCCGCTGAGGGTTTCTTTAGGAGGGGGTTGACCTCCGCGTGTTTCCAGTCGTCGGGGAACGAGGCAGTCGCCAGGGAGCGGTTGATGGTGTGGTGGAGCATGGGTGCGATGGTATCGGCGGCTCTGTTGAATATGTGGTGGGGGCAGGGGTCCGTGGGGGCCCCTGAGTGGATTAACTTCATTGTCTTCAGTGTGTCTTCGATGGTGAGGGCTGTCCAGTCATCATTCGCTGGTTTCCGGGTGTCGGGGTGGTTCGTGAGGGTTCAGTGTGTTGGTTGTCTTTGTCGAAGTTGTCGTAGATGCTCTTGATTTTGTGGTGGAAAAAGGTGCTGAGTTTGTCGCAGAGGTCTTGTGAGGGAGGGATGTCAGTAGACTCGCTGGTGGGTTGGGCGAACTCCTTAATGATGCTGAAGAGTTCCTTGCTGTTGTGTGCGTGGTTGGAGATTCTGTCTTCAATCGCTTTTTTCCTCGTTTCTCTGATGAGTTGATGGTGGGCGTTGGTGGCGGCTCTGAAGTTATTGTGGGCTTCTGTGGATTTGGTGTTTCTCCAGGCCTTTTCGAGGCGGCGGCATGTGCACCTGAACTCTCGAAGTTCAGTGGTAAACCATCTGGCTTTCTTGGCACGGGTATTGTTGTTTTTCTTGAGGGGGGCTATGGTGTTGGTGCTGTCCGAGATCCATCTATGCAGGGTTCGAGCTGCGGTGTTGGGGTCGTCGTTTCCGCGATGGTTGGGTTGGAGTTGTTGAGTGAGGAGGTGAGCTGGTCGTTGGTGATTTTGGTCCAGTTTCTTTCTGGAAGCAGGTGCTGGTGTCTGTGGATGGTGTGTGTTCTGAAGGTGAAGTGGGCGCAACGATAGTCGGTCCATGGGAGTTCGGTGGTGTGGCTGAAGGTGATGGAGTTTCCTGTAGTGAAGAGGGGGTCGAGGGTGTGTCCTGCTGAGTGCGTGGGCTCTTTCACGATCTGGCAGAGTCCAATGTTGTGGAGGTTGTCCAGGAGGCATGTGGTGTTGGGGTCCAGTTGATTGTCGAGGTGGAAGTTGAGGTCTCCCAGCAGGGTGTAGTTGGTGGATGCGATGGCCTGCGGGGAGATAATGTCCGTGATGGAGTTGGCGAAGGGTCCAGGGGGTCGGTAGATGAGGGTTCCTCGGAGGGCGGCAGTGGGGCTGGCCAGTATCTTGAAGTGAAGGTGTTCCATCAGTTTTGTGGACTCGTCAGGGAGTGTGCTAAGGCGAAGGCTGGATTTGTGGACGATGGCGATTCCTCCTCCTGGGTGGGTGGGACTGTCCTTCCTGGAGATCTTGTATCCTTGGGGGATGGCGATGGCGATGTCCGGTCCCGAGGTGTCGTTGGTCCAGGTTTCGGTGAAGAATGCTACATCCGGGGTGGTGCTGTCGAGGAGGTCCCAGATTTCTGTGGCGTGTTTGTGGAGGGATCGGACGTTGAGGAGGATGCATTGCAGGGTCTTCGGTTCGGTTGTGTTCTTGGGGGCGGGTTGTGCTGGATCCGTGTTCTTGGCGGTGCTGCAGGTGTGCCGGCAGCGGTGACAGCTGAAGGGTCCATGGGTGTCGGCTGGTGATGCTAGCTTGCAGTTGTTGTTGCAGCCTGGGTTGAGTGCGTGGAGTGCTGCTGGGTCGTAGCGTTGGCGGGGCGGAGGTTCAGGGTTCCTGGTGCTGGTCGCAGACGGGTCGCGGACGGGCGCAGACGTGCTTGCCTTTGACGCGCCTTCGGTGCACCAGTGGCCGCCATTAAGTAGGGCTCGGGGAGGGCTGGACAGCTGGGAGGCGGGGAGAGGAGCTGTATTGGGCCGGTCGCGCTGGGAGGGGGGGAGGGGCCACGGGGGCAGCAGCGGCGGGGAAAGGTAAAGGGAGGAAAGAAGGGATAAAGAAAAAAAGGGAAAATAAGCAGAAATAAGGCACAAAAGAGCAGAGATGCAGAAAAGGGCAGAAAGGTGAAAGATGGAAAGGGTAGAAAAACGAGTGAAAACGAGTGAAGGAGCAGAGGGAGAGAAAGGGAAAATGTGCAGAAATAAGGCACAAAAGAGCAGAGGTGCAGAAAGGTGAAAGATAGAAAGGGTAGAAAAACGAGTGAAGGAGCAGAGTGAGAGAAAGGAGACAGAGGTCCACTCTACAGGTAAGATTGCGAATCTTGTTAAAACCATTTCAGTGATTTATTAGGAACATTCAATTTGATTTTCAAGATCATTTACCTTATTCACGAGTGTGATTCTTGTTCAGTAGAAATTCTATGCATGCTTTCTCTAGCTCATTACCATATTCACGAGTGCGATTCTTTTTCTATAGTAGTTCCATGAATGTTTTTGGGAACACTTTTAAGTCACATAAAATAAGGAAATATAAGACACTGATTGTTTAGGTGATTGAAAACCTAGTCATAGAAAGACCTAAACCAAATTCTGCCGCTTATGCCTTTGAGCAGTTGATACTGAAGTGAAGTATTATCGCCACAATATAGCGGATCTAAGAAAGGTCAACTAAGAGTCTGATTGTCTGAATAAACGCAAGCCACGAAGCTCTTAAGCTAGTTCCTGATTGAAGGACAGAATCTGATGTCCTAATTTACGTCTTTGTGCGAAGGAAAGTGCGTGTATTTTTGTTTGCAAGTAACTTTTCCTTTTCAGATCTCCTTCCCAGCTGTTCCCTTCCTAATTCCCTTTACCCCGCTTAATCACTTCAATACTCTGTGTAATCATTATAATCAGAGTTGGAGGTATTGAGAGGTGGGCCCCTTATATCATCACTCCAGACCCTGAGGAAGAAGCAACCTGACAGAATAGTGAGCCCACGAATAATATTCCTCCCGGTCTGAGAGTTTTGACATTATGGCCACCATGGATGATTTAATGAGGGTTATTGTTCAGATGCAAACAGATTTAACTGAAGCTAGGAATGCCACTGCAATGCTCTCTGATAAAGTAGATAGGATACAGCGATTAAGTACTCCGCTTCCTCCTCTCCGTTCTCTGCAGCATACAGACAGAGAAATGACGCTGTTGGGGCAGCCGTCCGAACCAATCGGTGCTGGCTGCGGTGGAGGGGAGGGAGGTTGCCTGCAGCCTTCCTGTTGACGAGAGCCCAGACCACGTCAGACGCATTCAAAATCCAGGACAGCGGGAGTCGGAAGTCTGCAGTCTCGGGAGTCAGCGCGGGAAGCCAAGGTAAGTTTTATATAATATTTTATTATGTATTATTATCGCATATCGCAGACTTACATGACCATTGCGCGCTGCAGAATCTATTGCCGCATTGCTGTTTTAATTATTTTAAAATTAATCTACTTTACTGCGCGCTCGCCCTGTCGATCTTGGCGCTAGGCGCTACCTCTCTCATAGCGTGTTATTAGTACCACTCTTACCCGCACTATAATTGTGACCTCATTCCGCACTTTGCGGGAATTCGAGCGCTTCAGGGCACCTTAGGGCTCCTGGGGACATCGCGCTGCGGTGTTGGTAGCCGCCACCTTGGCTGAGTCAGGGAACCAGGGAGTGCCGAATTGCTGGCGCCATCTTGGTTGGGGGGCTAGTGATCGCACTACAGGACTCTTGCGTCAGGAAGTGCATAAAAGCAGAACTTCCCCATCGACAGGTCAGACTTACATGACCATTGCGCGCTGCAGAATCTATTGCCGCATTGTTGTTTTAATTATTTTAAAATTAATCTACTTTACTGCGCGCTCGCGCTGTCGATCTTGGCGCTAGGCGCTACCTCTCTCATAGCGTGTTATTAGTACCACTCTTACCCGCACTATAATTGTGACCTCATTCCGCACTTTGCGGGAATTCGAGCGCTTCAGGGCACCTTAGGGCTCCTGGGGACATCGTGCTGCGGTGTTGGTAGCCGCCATCTTGGGTGAGTGAGGGAACCAGGGAGTGCCAAATTGCTGGCGCCATCTTGGTTGGGGGGCTAGTGATCGCACTACCGGACTCCTGCGTATACGGCTATATATGATGGACGCCCTAAAGCGCGCAGCGTAGGCGCGCAGCGGGCGCGCCGGCGGAGCGCCATGAGGTGCGCCAGAGGTAAGCCCGTTTGCGCCCGTTCGCGCACAGGACGCGCCGGGCGCCGAAAGTTCTGCCTCTCGGAACCAAGATGTAACTTCTTACTCTTATTCCCGCGATGAACTTTTACGCCTTAGTCTCGGTTCACTCAGTAACCGAAAGTATAATATCACCAGTAAGCACCCAGTTGCCTTGTCCTTGTGCTTGTTGAATGTGAGATCTCTCATCAAACACTGTGAAGAAATTGCGTTACTTATCGAGTCTTACCATCTAGACGTACTCTTCATGACAGAGACTTGGACAACACCGACTAGCTCGGTGGAACTGGGGACAGCTTGTCCCACTGGCTTCAAAATAAGGCATAATCCCAGGGTGGGAGCCAGAGGAGGTGGAACTGGATTAATTTTTAGGCAGACTCTTGACGTCTCCCAGCTTATCATCAAGGCAATTGCTGGGTGCGAAACTTTGGGTTTCTCCATCAAGGACCAAGGAGACGTGCTATTCACGGATCTACTATGTTATAGACCCCTCGGCTAGCTCGTTTTCTGCTGTACCTGAGCTCATAGACTTAATATACGATCTCTCCCACTCCCACACAAAGTTGATGGTGTTAGGGGATTTCAATCTTTGGTCAGAGGGACCGACCAAGAAGGCCTATGTAGAGCTGGTCCAAGCTTGTCATAATATTGAGCTACAACAACTGGTACTCTCCAAAACCCATTCAAAGGGCCATATTCTTGATCTACTTTTTGCTGACGCTTGTCGAACGGCTATACGTGACGTCCTGCCTCAGTGTTGGACGGATCACGCCCTTGTCCAGTTCTCCCTCTCGTGCACTAGTGCTCCATTAAAGAAAGGGAGTGTGGGGGGCACTAGAATGGGGAGACAATGGTCTAGACTCCTCAAACAAACGATCTTGCCCTCTCTGCTGCCAGATGGCTTTGTATTGGGAGCGAATGTGGACGTAAGTTACGAGACTCTCTGTCAGCGAATCTCGGCTTCTCTGGACTCTTTGGCCCCTCTGCGAAAAATCAAAGATAGGACTAATCTTGCTATGCCATGGTACTCGGAAGAACTTCGGCAGCTCAAGCTCCAATGTAAACAGGCTGAGCGGACCTGGAGGAAACAGTACCTGGAATCACATAGAGTCCTCTTCAAACAAGCACTGGCGTCCTATAAAATCCAGATCAAGCTTGCCAAAGCTAGATTCTTAGAAGAATCTTTGATGGCAGCTGTAAATAAATCTCAGGCCTTATTTAAGATCGTAAAGGACCTGGCCCATCCTGGCTGTACCAAAAATGTCATCCCGGCCTCTCAAGCTCTCTGTGATTCGCTAGCACAGGCCTTTGAGGATAAGATTGCCAACATCTTAAACAATCTTCCCTCGTCAACTGGCCGTGCTGTGCAAGATTCCATCTCGTTTAAGAATAGGAAGGAGTGTACTAAATCAGGTGAGCTGAGCAACTTTCCTCTACCATCTTTTGAGGACTTCTGCTCTTTGGCTGACGGGGTGTCCTCTGGCTCACCTTCTGATCCTCTTCCACCCAAATTCTGGAAACTTTTTCGTGAAGAGCTGTTTCCCCCACTTTTTTCCATCTGTCGCCAGTCTCTCACTTCAGCACGGGTTCCAGATTGCTGGAAATTGGCGGTGGTCTCCCCACTGCTTAAAAAGGAGAATCTGGACCCCACATGCCCAGCCAACTTTAGGCCCATCTCTCTCTTGCCATTCCCTATTAAAATTCTAGAGAAACTGGCCACAAAACATCTCTCCAACTTTCTTGAGACTACTGATTGTTTGGATGTGGCTCAGTTTGGGTTTAGACCGGCACATGGGACAGAGTCGGCATTGGTGACTGTTCTGGATGACCTTCGAACGCGTGCCGACCAGGGTCGAGCAGCCTTTTTAGTGCTGCTCGACATGTCGGCCGCATTCGACGCGGTCAGCCATGCAATCCTGGTCAGGGG